>NC_050582.1:29149291-29355403 GCF_011100635.1 Trichosurus vulpecula
CTTACTTTGACAGAAGCCACAAAATAAAGTGCCTTATCCAACTGGGGCGGGTAGTGGGTTAGTTCCCTATCTGTAGATACTCATGCTTTTCTTCCACCACTTGTACCCTGAAGTACTGGTGAGTGCTGGATGAAGTTGACTGAAAGAGAGAAACAAAATCTTGGGTGACTGAAGGAGAGAAGCAAAATCATATGATCTCCAACTTGTAATATTTCTCAGAGCTTTTACCTGATCTGATCTTCCACTCCATGCAGTACATCTTTCTATGATTTCCAATCTCAAATGTAAAAGTGACCTCGAGTCAATCCATCCATCCCCAGTTTGAAGAAGAAAGCCCATCTACAACAAAGAACAGAAATGAACAGTCAAATAAATCCAATTCAATACCCACCCCCCACAGTACAATACTGCCAAAAGAAGAAAAAATAAAATCCTAATGCCAAATGTACATAGAAAAATAAAGCAACTGACCTCATTGGCCATGGGCAGAAATGCCAGTCTCATTCTGCATTTGAAACCCATCACATCTCAGTCCTGAGATGAGTGGAGGGCTACATCTTTCATCCTCTGGAGTCATGGTCCTCTCCAAGTATTGGTGAGAGGCAAATTTAGGGTAGTCTGGACCATCAATCATCAGGGGTTTTGTACAGCAGGAATCCTTCATTGTCCCATCAGTTCCTTCATGGTCTTGGGAGTTTGGTTACAAAGTTCTTTGCCAACATCCTCTATCATACAAGATAGCCTTTGGGCAGATTCCACAAAAATGGGAGTGTTCAAAAGGGGTAGCTGGAAGGAATAGAGAGAATAGGTGCTTTTCTGGTTGTGATGTTCGTACTTAAGAACAAGCAGTGGTAGCCTATAGTACAGGTGAGTGCCAGAGGAAACAGCTTGGAGGCATACTCATTGGAGGATTAGTAGGCTAGCAAACCATGGCCCAATAATGCTTCCATACTCTTCATTGTTTAGCTGCAAAGCACTTTACCAATAGTTTCTATGGACCTCATTCTTCTCTGCCCAGAATCGACAAATTGCAGAATATTTTCCACATGGGGCAGGTGGAGGAAGGGTAGAAGGATCGTTGTTTGTAGAGAATTCACAAAATGAAGTGCCTTGTCCAAACAATTTTCCTGGAAGGGAGGGGTCCCCAAGAAAGCTGATTTTCTCTTTAATATGCTCATCTTTCCGAATGACTAATAGCGGCCCGTAATGCTGGAGAGGAAGTTGGTTGGAAAAGCATTAAGTAAAATCATGGGACTAAAAGCATGTTATAGACTTTGCAGAGACCTTAGCTCAACTGATGAACCAATCAGCATAGCAGATGCGCCTATTTTTTTCCATTCTCATAGATGACAGCGACCTAAGAGTTCAAATAATCCATCTCCTTGCAGAAAAAAAGTAAGATCTTTTACAACATAGGTCAGAAATAAATGGTCATTTCAGTTCAATTCTACATGATTATTACAAGCATTTATTTTCTCATCTCCTCACTTCAAAACAAGAAAAAGTAAAAATGAATCCTTTATAATATACAGTCAATTGAAGAAAAGTCACTCATTGATCATGCCCCAAAATTTCATTCTGAAATGTGAGTCCATCAGCCCTGAATTAGGAAGAGAATGATGTAATTCATCTTTGGTCCTCGAAATAATAGCGCTCCCAAAATACATAGGAGAGGCAAATGTAGGCTTGATGGTGGGGCTACTGTTATCTCGACATTCAAGGCTTGCATAAGAAGAGAGTAGGGGCTCCTTCTCAACCTCCAAGGAAGAGTACAAGCAATGTCGGAACAAAGCACTATCAAGGGTTTCAGAGAAAGGTTAGTGTTTCTTATCCCCACCATCTCTGTATTTTGGGCTAGTGAACTACAAGGGTTTTCTCCAACAGCCATTATTGGTACACAAGATGCAATGTTTCATAAAATCTAGAAAATGGAGCATCTGGTACAACTGGGGCACATGGAGGGCATGGTGGCAGGATACATGGTTTGTCTTACTTATGTTTCTAATTTAGAGCCCATCAATTGAAATCAATAGCAGAGGTGTGTGTTAGATGGGGTGGGTTAAAAAAAAATCACAGAGCTAAAAGACCTCTGACAGTGGACCATGTCCAACCTCAAACTCAGTATGGGAAAATCTTTTTGTTGTTGAACCTCAGAAAAGAAAGTAACTTCAGAGGCAATGCTTCCATTCTCTCAAGAGAACAAGAAGTCAAGTTGAAAACACAGCATAAAAATGGATGGGGAATGCAATTATGTTCAATTTCACATGGATTGGTGAGAGGCAAGCCTTAGTTGGAATAGATGGGAAAATGTCCAAATAATGAAAACTATTCTAAATCAGAATGAGATTCCTACAAAGACAGTACTGCTCTCCTCATATCCTTTAAGATCTTTCAGCAGTGTCTGGATGCACAATCATCAGGGTGTTTTGTTCTACAACTACCCTTGTCCCAACAGTCTATCTGTACTTCTGATTGTTTGGCTGGAAAGTTCTTTGCCAACAATCGCTATGGATAAGGTCCTTATTTTGGCAGAATCCACAAAATAGAGTGTTTTATCCAACCAGGGTGACTGGAAGGAATGGTGGCAGCATTGGGACCTTTCTGTCACCTTGTTCCAATGGTGCCTCCATGCTTCCTGCTGTTTGGCTTGAAAGTCCTTTGCCGTAGCCTCTATGAATAAGGTCCTTATGTTAGAAAAATCCATAAAATAGAGTGCTTTATCGAACTGGAGCTGGTGGAAAGGATGGTGGTAGGACAGTAGCCTTTCTGTTAGATATGCTCATATTTCTCTGCCAACCAACTGTTCCCTGGAATACTGGTAAGTGCTGGGTAAGTTGGTTAAAAGAACAAAAGCATAATTATGGGATCTCAGGTCTGGAAGATACCTCAGCGTTTTCATCTGATCCAGTCCACCATTCAATGCATTATAAGATTCTGTGATTTCCAATCTCGAAAATGAAGGTGACCTTATAAGTTGATCCATCTGTCACCAGTGTGAAGAAGGTAGATCATCTATAATAAAGAACAGTTGAATTCAATTAAGTTCAGTTCAACAAATATTGTTAAATGCATTTATTTCCCCCTCTCATTTCCCATACTTTATTAAACTGCCAAAAGAGAAAAGAAAATCCTAGTACCAAATATGCATAGTTAAACAAAGCAAATTCCCTTCATTGGCCATGGGCAGAAATGCAAATCTCATTTTACATTTTCAATCCACCATTCTATTTCAAAGTGAGGAAGGAGCTACATCTTTGGTCCTCTGGAATCATGATCCTCTGTATGTATTTGGGAGAGGAATAGTTAGGCTCACTATAGTAACAAATGTGCTACCAATGAGAGTACAATGACCTCTCTTTGGAGGGAAAAGAAGCGCCCACACTTGTATGTCTTCAAGGATAGTCTGGACCGACAATTGAGAGAGGTTCCTATAGGGTCATGATTCTAAATCCAACAGGCCCTCCATATTCTTGGTTGTTTGGCACCAAAGTCGATTATGCAAGATATTCTTTAGGCAAAATCCACAAAATGGAGTCTTTTGTCCAAATGAGGAGGCTGGGAGGAATGGAGGCTGGATAGGAGCTTTTGTGTTTGTGATACTTATACTTCTGGGCCAACCAAGTTCTAACCTATACTACTAGTGAGTTCTGGAGAAGTAGAGCCTGGAAGGATACTGGTCAGGAGGTTAGTTGTTTGGCAAATGGTGTCTCAACTACGCCTCCCTAATATTGGTTGTTTAGCTGCAGATCGCGTTACCAATAGCCTCTATGGACCATATATTTCTTTGTGCAAAATCTACAAATTGAAGAATGTTGCCCACATGGGGCAGGTGGAAGAACGGGGGAGGGACCCTACACTTGATACGTTCACTCTTCCGAGTCATCCAGTCGTAGCTCGTGGTACTGGAGACTGCTAAATAAAGTTGGTGGAAACAATAAGAACTCAATCCTGGGAACTCAGGGCTACATGACAGTACACCTATTGAGGCTATGATTTCCTATCTCAGAAAGGAAGGTGACCTCAGAGGAAAAAAATATATCTCCCTACTTAAAGAAGGAAGCTTGTCTATAACATAATTCAGAAATCAGCAGCTGAATTCAATGAAATCCAACTGAACATGTTTGAAAGCATTGCCTTTCTTTCTCTTCAACTGAGAGAGAGAAGAAAAAGCATAAGAAAACCATCAAATCAAAAGTTCAAGGTCAAGTGAAACAAGTCCCCTCATTGGCCATGGCTAAAAATGCCCATCACCATTTCTATTTTAAATTCATCATCACTTCTGTCAACAGGTGATTACTTTGCTTCCTTTTTTGTCCCCCAGAATCCTGCTACTTCACCAGTACTTGATACCAAAAAATTTAGTCTGGAAAACTGTGATGTCAACCCAAGCTAGCCATAAGCATAATCGCATTGTAATAGGAGAAAGTATGATTTTTGTACCTTGACACCCATGGAAGTCTTCGAGGAAACTTTGGAGAAATGATTCAGGGTTTCCTAGGGCAGTGATACTTGTCCCAAAGGTTGTTCCAGACTGTCAGTTGTTAGCCTGCGGCATTGTTTGCCAACAGCCCCTATGGACAAGAAGCTCGTTTTGACTTAATTCACAAAAGAGAGCATTTTGTCCATAAGAGGCAGATGGAAATGGAGGCAGGATAGGTGCTTTTCTGTTTGATGTGCCCAGACTTCTGAAAGATGAATTGTAGCCTGTAAGAAGAAAAGTACAATCGTGGGTAGTCAGACCTGTTAGAACTCTCAGAGGTTTTACCTCATCTAATGCGCCATTTGGTATACCAGATGCTTTTATGGTTTTAGATCTTAGTGATGACAGTGGCCTAAGAGTTCAATTAATTCATACCAAGGCCTAAAAACAGAAGTTCTTTTACAATGTAGGTCAGAAATGAAGTCAATTCTGTATGTATTTTATACAAGGATTTGTTTTCTCCACTTCCCACTTAATATCCCTTGACTATTTCAAAACAAGAATAACAAAAGAAAAATAAGTTTCTTGTAATAAGTATACATTGGAACAAGGAAAATTCCCTCATTGAACATGTACCAAAACATACCTCATTCCAAATTGTAAGACCATCAGCTCTGAGTTGGGAGGTGAAGAAAATACCGAATTTTGGATCTCCTCAAATATTTTAGAGAAGCAAATTTAAGCTTGCTGTGAGGAAAAACCTCTTGATGTTGTGAACTGTTTAATAATCTGCCGGAGCAGGTAGTATGGACCACCCCACCTACACATACACACATACACAGGTCTACACCTTGCTGGAAGTGTTCAAGGAAAGTCTGGACAATCGTCATGGGTTTCTGAGTTCTTGGTTATTGGGCTAGAAAGGTTTTCCCCAACAACCACTATTGTAGAAGATTTAATTTTTCATGTAGAAGACTATTTTTTCTACAAAATGTAGCATCTGGTAAAACTGAGGCACATGGGGGGTGTGGTGGTAAGATAGATTGTTTTATTTATTGTTTGTTTTACTTTACTTAAAATAAGATTTACTTATGCTTAGGAGCCCACCACTTGAAATCAGTAACACATACATGTATGCAAATCTCATTCTGCATTTTAAACCCATCACCATTCTGTCCCAAAATGAGGAGAGGGCTATGTCTTTGGTGCTCTGGAATCATCATCTTCTCTTTATACTCCATAAGAGGAAAACTGAGTCAACAGAATGATTCTTCATTGATGGATGAACCTCTGTACTTGGTTGTTTGACTGTGGAGTTCTATACCAACAACCTCTACTGCATGAGACATTCAAAGTTTGGGCAGAATGCACAAAATGGAGGCTGTTGTCCAAATGGGGTGGCTGGAAGGGATGGAGGCAAGATAAGAGCTTTTCTTTTTAGAATGCTCATACTCCTGGGACCAAGCAGTTCTAAACCTGTTCTATCCTGGTGAGTGCTCAAAGAAGCAGAATCCAACAGGATACTTACCAAAGGGTCAGTAGGTTGGCAAAAGCATGTCCCAACTATACCTCCAGCCTCGTGGTTGTTTAGCTGCAGAGCACTTTACCAACAGCCTCTATGGACCAAATTCTTCTTTGCTCAAAATCTACAAATTGAAGAACATGGTCCACACGAGATGGTTGGAGGATTGAGGTTAGATCATTACTTTTCTGTTGGATAGGCTTATTCTTCTGGGCCACCCACATGTAGCTTGTCCTCCCGGAGAGGGCTAGACGAAGCTGGTGAAGACAACAAAAGCATAATCAGGGGAACTCATGCCTACTAGATCTCCCGAGAGTTTTTCCTAAATCTAATGCAGACAATGAGAACCTGAGGGGTCTATGATTTCTAATCTCAAAAATGGAACTGATCTCAACAATAAAACAATGCAACACCTGACTGAAGAAGGCAGTTCATCTGTGACATCTCAGACATGTATAGCTGAATTCAGTTAACTTCAACAAGTATATTTAAAAGCATTAACTTTCTCTCCAACTCATACACACTCTGGCTCTCTCTCCCTCTCTCCCTCTCTCTTTAGCACAAAGAAAAAAGAAAAGAAAAAACATCATCTCCAACAAACCAAGTCCCTCATTAGTAATGTTCTTCTTGCTAGTTCTGCATTTGAAGTTCATCACATCTCTGTCCGAAGGTGAGTGCTGAACTTTCTCCTTGGTCCCCTGGAATCCTGGTGCTTCACCAGTACTCGGTAGCAGGAAATTTAGCCTTGATGTCTGGAAAACTGAGCTCCCGCCAAGAGTGATTCATAAGCACAATGAGATGTATTAGGAACTATGATGAGTCCACTACCTCAACATCTGTGGAAGTCTCCAAGGAAAATCTAAAGGAACTATTATCTTGAGTTTCCTAGGGTAGTGATCCTTGTCTAGAGGTCCCTCTGGACCCTTAGGTACTTCAACTGCAAAGGTCTTTCCAGCAGACTCTTTGCACGTTACCTTTCTGTAGCGAATCCACAAAATAGAGCACCACGTCCAAATGGGGTGGCCAGAAGGGATGGAGGCAAACAGGGGCTTGTCTGCTTTGACATTCTCATGCTCCTGACTGACTAGTATAGCACTGGATGAAGTTGGTAGAATGAGTAAAAGTAAAAATGATAATGAAAGGCCTAATGCACTAATCAGTATGGAAGGTATTTCTTTCATTGTTGCTCAGATTTCAGTGACCCCAAAATTCAACTAAACCATCCTCTTGCCAAAAAAAGATGGTCTTTTATAACACAGGTCAGAAATGAATCATTAATTCTATTTAATTCAATTCTGCAAGGATTTCTACAAGTATTTATTTCCTCAAGTTCTTACTTCATTCCCCTTCCCCTCCCTTGTGTTTAAATACAAAAAAAAGAGAAATCCTTGTTAAAAAACATACGCAATTGAAATAATTTCCCGTATTGAACATGTCCAAAAATGCATGTTATTCTGAACTGTAAGCCCACAAGCTCTTGGTCAGGAAGTGAACAGTGTATTTCATTCTTTGGTTCCTACGAATTTTAGTTCTATCCAAGTCTTTGTGACTTTGATCTGAGGAATATCCATTTGACATGCAAGGCTATCTGTAAGAATAAGCTACATGAGGAGTGTGTGGAGGGATCCCCAATAAACACACCCCCAAGGGTGGGTTCAAGTAAAGACAAACAATATTCAGGGATTTCAGAGGCTAATTGTATTTCATGTGACCACCTGGATATCCAGCTGAAAGAGGTTTGTCTCCAACAGCCACTGTTGCACAAGACGCAACGTTTCAAACAATCTAGAAAATGGAGCATCTGGTACAACTGGGGCACATGGAGGGCATGGCAGCAGGATACATTGTTTGCCTTAGTTCTGCTCCTCCTGCAGAAGCAAATAAATTTGGTAGGAGTAGAGAGTGTTAGATGGCATTGGTTGAAAAGAAAGCAAACAACATAATACCCAAGGATCACAAAGTTGAAAGTTATCTCTGACGGGTGGACTATATCCAATGTCAGACACAATATGGGAGATACCATTTTGTTGCATAATATCAGAAAGGAAAGAAACTTCAAAGCTCAACTCTTCCCATCTCTCTAGAGAACAAGAAGACAAGTCTAGAACATAGCATAGAAATACATAGTGAATGTCACTACATTCAATTCCATATGGATTAACTAGAAGCAAATATAAGTTGGAATGTATGGAAAGATGTCCAAACAAGGAGAGCTTCTAGAGCACAATGAGTTTCCTGAGATGGTAATAGTACTCTCCTCACCTCCTTGATGGTCTTCCAAAAGGGTCTGCATACACAGTCATGAGGAAGTTTTCTTCATTAGTGATCCTTCTCCCAGCAGCGCCTTTGTACTTCCATTTGTTGGGCTAGAGAGTTCTTTCTCAACAGCCTCCAAGGATAAGGTAATTTATTTTGACAGAATTCACAAAATAGAGTGCCTTATCCAAGTGGGGCGACTGGAAGGGATGGTGGCAGGACTGTGACCTTTCTCTTGCCCCAATCCAAAAGTCTCCGTATTGCTGGTGGTTTGGCTGGAAAGTTCTTTCTCAACAGCCTCCCAAGGACAAGGCATTTATTTTGGTAGTATCCACAAAATAGAGTGCCTTATCCAAGTAAGCCTGATGGAAAGGCTGGTAGCAGGAGAGCTGACTTTCTTTTAAATGATCGTAGACTTTTCTAGCTACCAGTTGTACCCTAAAACACTCGTGAGTGCCAGAGGAAGTTGGCTGAAGGAGCAAAAGGAAAATCATGTGATCCCTAGCTTGTAAGATTCCTTGGAGCATTTACCCGATCCATTCTTCCATTCTGTAAAGTACATCATTTTATCATTTCTCATCTCAAATGTGAGTGACCCTACATGTCAACCCATCCATCACTGTTGTGAAGAATGAATAATCTAGAAAACCTATTGGAAATTAATGGCAAATTGAGTGTGGTTAAATTCAATACAAGGACCTTCAAATGCCTTAATTTTATAATTTTTCTCACTCCTTACATCTCACTGAACAAAATGGCCAAAGAAGGAAAAAATAAAATCCTAATGTCATGTATAGGTAGTCAAAGGAAAGCTATGACCTCATTGACCATGTGCAGAAATGCAAATCTCATTCTGCATTTTAAGCCCATCTCCTTTCTGTTCTGAGGTGAGGAAGGGGTTACAACTTTGGTCCCCTGGAATCAAGGTCTGCTTCATGAATTTGTGAGATGCACGTTTACGGGATCATTGGTCCACTGTTGGTCAATAATCATTAGAATGTTTATTAGGGGAGAGATCCTTCAACATTCCTTCCATGATCAGTTGTTTGGCTGTAAAGATCTGTGCCAACAACTTCCATTGCACAAGTCTTTGGGCAGAATCCACAAAATGAAGCCCACTGTCCAAATTAGGTGGCTGGAAGGGATGGAGGCAAGATAGGGGCTTCTCTTTTTTGTGATGTTTATACTTCCGGGACCAACCATTTACAGCCGGTAGTACTATTAAATGTTGGCAGAAGCTAGATGGACAGTACCCAGGGGGTTAGTAAGTTGGCAAACCATGTCCCAGCTCTGCTCCAAACTCATGGCACTTCACCAATAGCCTCTATTGACCTTATTCTTCTATGTGCAGAAAGTACAAATTAGAGAACATGGTCCACAGGAGACAGTTGGAGGAAAGGTGAAAGGAATTTGGGTTAGATTTTTGTCTTTTTGTTGGATATGCTCATTTTTCGGGGCCATCCATTTGTAGCTTGTTATCCTACAGAGGTCTAGATGAAGGCGGTGAAGACAACAAAGGCAGAATCTGGGGAACCCAGGCATACAAGGTCTCCAACAGTTTTAAGTTCATCTCATTCACCAGACTAGTGGGTCTAGAATTTCCAGAATCAGAGAAGAAAGTGACCTCAGAGTTCAAACAGTCCCTCCCCCTACCTGAACAAACAAGCTCACCTACAATTCTAGAGCAGAAATGTTCAACTGAAATTAATTTCAGTTCAGCAAGTATGCTTAAAAGCATTAACTTTCTCTCCCCCACACACACACACACACCCCATATCACCAACCAAAAAAAAATGAAAACCATCATTATCAAACATATCTAGTCAAGTGAAACAACATTTCCCATTGGCCACATCCCAAAATGCACATCTTCCAGGTGGTGAGTGGTGTGTTTCTTCTTTGCTCCCCTGGAATCCTGGTGCTCATTCACTAGTAGTGAGCAGCAAATTTGGCATAATGTCAGGGAAAACATGTTCTCAAACTAAGCTATAGTTAAGCATGATGAAATAAGATTCCCCCATTCCAAAACCTCTGAAAGTCTTCAAGGAAAATCCATGAGAACTATTATCTGGGGTTTTCTATGGAGCAATCCTAGTCCAAGAGGCCCCTCCATACTCTCTGGTGTTTTACTACAAAGGTAATTGCCAATAGCCACTATTTACAAGATGCCCTTTTCAAGAAAATGCACAAAATGGAGTGCCTTGTCCAGAAGGGATGGCTGGAAGGGATGGTGGCAGGCTAGGGCCTTTTGTGTAGGACAGGGGTGGGGAACCTGCAGCCTCAAGGCCTCTAGGTCATTAAGTGCAGCCCTTTGACTGAATCCAAACTTCACAGAACAAATCCCCTTAAGAAAAGGATTTGTGGGGCAGCTAGGTGGCACAGTGAGTAGAGCACCGGCCCTGGAGTCAGGAGGACCTGAGTTCAAATCCGGCCTCAGACACTTGACACACTTACTAGCTGTGTGACCTTGGGCAAGTCACTTAACCCCAATTGCTCTGCCAAAAAAAAACCAAAACACCAAAAAAAAAGAAAAGGATTTGTTCTGTAAAACTTGAACTCAGTGAAAATGCCACACCCAGGGACCTAGAAGGCCAGTTTCCCCACCCCTGGTGTAGGATATTCTCACACTCCTCAATTTGCAGTTGGAGTCTGTAGTACTGGAGGAAGTTGCTTGAAAGAGCCAAAGTACAATCATGGAAAGTGAGGCCTATTGGACCTCAGACATTTTACTTCATCTAATGCACCATCAGTATAGCATATGCTAGGGTGCTACTTGGAGAATAACCTGAAAGTTCAACTAATCCATTCTCCTAATTTTAAAAAAAGGTCTTTCACAACAAAGGTCAGAAATGAATTGCTTTTTCAATTCAGATCAATTCTTCATGCATTTTTGCAAATATTTATTTTCTCTAGTTCCCATTCCATTCCTCTCTACTTCATCCCTACCCCACATTTGAAGACAACAAAAGAGAAATGTATGCCTTGTAATAAATATACAGTAAAATGAAGTAGTGAACACACTCATTAGAACTGACCACAAACATTTATCTCATTCTAAAATGTAAGCCCATAAGCATGAGAGGTCAGAGGTCAATAGTTGTACTTCATCTTTTATCCTCTGGAATTTTGGTTTTCCCCAAGTAATTGTGAGAGGCCAATTAAGGCTTGATGTGAGGAAGCCCCTCTTGACCTCCTGAGCTACATATACACAAGGATAATAAGCTACATAATGAGTGACTAGGGACCACACACACACACACACACACACACACACACACACACACACACTTCAATGGAAATGTTCAAGGGAAGTCTTGACAAATTAATCATCAGGGCTTTCACAGGACAGATAGCATTTCTTGGCCCCACCATCTCTGATCTCTTGGTTATCAGGTTGGAAGAGTTTTCTCCAATAGCCTCTGTTGTACAAGATGCAACGTTTCATAAAATCTAGAAAATCGAGCATCTGGTACAACTGGGGCACATGGAAGGCATAGTGGTTTGTCTTTCTTACGTTCCTTATTCAGAGCAAACCAGTTGAATGTGTTTGCAGAGATATGTTTTGGATGGCGTTTGCTGAAAACAAAAATAAAAACAAAGTAATACCAGGGATCACACAGCTAAAAGGTATTTCTAACAGTGGACCAAACCCAACCTTAAACTCAACATGGAAGATACATTTTTGAAGATTCTCAGAAAATAAGTAACTTCAGAAGTCAACTCTTACATTCTCAAAAAACAAAGAGGCAAGTCTAAGATATAATATAGAAATAGATGGTGAATGTAGTTATATTCTATGGATTGGCAAGGGACAAATTTAAGTTGGAATGGATAGGAAAATGAACAAATAAAAACATTTATTAAAAAGCACAATGGAGTTCCTAATATGGCAGTAGTATCCTTCTTACCCTCTCTGATGATGGTCTTCCAGCAGAATCATGGTGGGAGGGAGTCATCTCATAAATAACCATCCTTGTCCCAACAGTGCCTTTGAAAGTCCAGTTGTTTGTATCGAAGTTCTTTCCCAACAGCCCCCTAGGATAAGGTGTCTATTTTGCCAATATTCAGAAAATAGAGTGCCTTATCAGAGGGGGGCTACTAGGAGTAGTTGGTTTTCAGTTGCCTTGTTCCAATGGCCACTCCATACTGGTGGTGATTTGCCTGAAAAGTTCTTTTCTGACAGCTTCTATGGATAAGGTCCTTAAAGAATCCACAAAATAGGGTACCCTGTCCAACTGGGACTTCTGGGAGGGATGGAGGCATGCTTGGGGCTTTTCTATTTGAGGTGCTTAATACTTCTGAGACCAAACATTTTTAACTTGTAGGGTGGTAAGTGCTTGAGAAAGAAGATCCTGGATGGACACTCATCAGGGAGTTAGTAGGCTAGCAAACCATCTCCCAACAGTCCTTCCACACTCATTGTTTAACTGCAAAGCACTTCACCAACAGCCTCTATGGACCTTATTCTTCTATGTTTGAAATTTACATATTGAAGAACATAGTCCAGATGAGGCGGATGGAGGAAGAGTAGAAGGAGTTAGGGTTAGTGTCGCCTTCCTCTTGGATATGCTCATTCTTCTGAGCCACCCATTTGTAGCTTGACCTTCTACAAAGGGCTACATGAAGCTGATGAAAACAACAAAAGCATAATCAGCAAGACTCAGGCCTACGAGAAGAACTCCAAGAGTATTTACCTTACCTGATTCATCAGAAGTCTACAGCTTACAGAATCAGAGAACAAAGTGGCCTCAGAGATCAAACAATCCTTCTCTCTACCTGAAGAACCAGGCTCATCAACAGCATAGAGCAGAAATGTTCAACTTCAATCAATTCAACAAGAACGTTTAACTCATCAAGTGTTAACTTTCTCTCTCCCACTCATATACAAATACATACACAGTGTAAATCAACACCAAAAAAAAGAAGAAAATGTACCTAGTCAAGTGAAGCAACACTTCCCATTAGCCACATCCCAAAATGCACGTCTCCTGTCAGGTGGTAAGTGGTGTGTTTCTTCTCTGGTCCCCTAGAATCCTGGTGGTATCCCATTACCAGTTAGCAGCAAATTTGGTGTAATGTCAGGGAAACTGTGCTGTCAATCCAAGCTCTCTCTAAACATGAACTGAAGAAGGAAGAATTCCCCCACTCAAATCTCTGGAAGTCTATGAGGAAAAGCCAAAAGAATTATTATCTGAGGTTTTCTACGGAGCAATCCTTATCCTGAAGTTCCTGTGGCTGTTTCACTACAAAAGTCTTTGCCAACAGCCTATGTGGACAAGAGGCTTTTTTGGGGAAAATCCACAAAATAGAATGCCACGTCCAGAAGGGGTGGCTGGAAGAGATTGAGGCAGTATAGGGACTTTGGTGTAGGACAGGGTTGGGGAATCTGCAGCCTCAAAGAAGTTGCTTGAAAGAGCATTAAGTACAGGCATGGGAAGTCAGGCCTGTTGGACCTCAGACATTTTACCACATCTAACATACAAATCAGTACAGCAGATATCAGGGTGCTACTTAGAGAATAACCTGAAAGTTTAACTAATCCATTCCCCTGACAAAAAACAAACAAACAAAGGTCTCTTATGACATAGGTCGGAAGCGAATCATTAATCAAATTCATTTCATTTCTTCATGTATTTTTACAAGTATTTATTTTCTCCAATTCCCACTTCAATCCTCTCACACACAGGCCACCTCACTCAACATTTGAAGACAACAAAAAATAAGCAGTAAATGCTTTCTAATAAATATACACTCAAATGAAGTAAATTCCCTCATTAAATCTGAACAAAAACATATCTCATTCTGAATTGCAAGCCTATCAGCTCTTGGATGGGAGGTCAATAGTGTACTTCAGCTTTAATCTTCCCCATGTATTTGTGAGAGGTAGAATTAGGCTTGATGTGAAGAAAACCCTATTGACATCCCGAACTAGGCTGCCACTTGAGGAGTGAATAGGGACCACACACAACTCAATGGAAGTGTTCAAGGAATGTCTGCACAAATATTCCTCTGGGGGAAGTTTCAGAGGATAGTCAGTGTTGCTTGGCCCCACCATCTCTGAATTCACAATCATTAGGCTGAAATCATTTTCTCCAATAGCCCCTATTGTACAAGATACAACGTTTCATAAAAATCTAGAAAATCGAGTACCTGGTACAACTGGGGCACATGGAAGGCACATTGGAAGGATATATGGTTTTTCTTTCTTATGCTCCTTATTCAGGGCCAACCAGTTGAACGTGTTTATTTAAAAGAGGCATGGGTTGGATGGCATTGGCTGAATAAAATGCAACATAACACCAAGAGATCACAGAGATAAAAGATGTCTCTGACAGTTGATGATATCCAACCTCAAACCCAGTATAGGAGAAACCTTTTTTGTTGTATATTCTCAGAAAGGAAAGTAACTATTGAGGTCAACACTTTTCCACTCCCCAAGAAACAAAGAAGCAAGTCTAAAACAGGGGTGTTTTACTGAATCCAAACTTCACAGAACAAATCCCCTTAATAAAAGGATTTGTTCTATAAAACTTAGACTCAGTCAAAAAGCCACACCCAAGGACCTAGAAAGTGACATGTGGCCTGGAGGCCACAGGTTCCCCACCCCTGGTCTAAAACATAGTATAGAAATGGATAGTAAATGCTAATTCTGTTTCATTCCACATGGATTGGGTGGAGACAAATTTAAGTTAGACTAGATGCAAAGATGTACAAATAAAGAGAGTTATACTAAAGTAGGATAGGTTTTCTAAGAAGGCAGTAGTACTTTTCTCACCTTCTTGATGGTCTTCCAGCAGAAGCTTCCAGGAGCTTTCTTCAATGGCCATCTTTGTCCCAACAGGGGTTTTGTACTTGGAGTTTTTTGGCTGGAAGTTCTCTCCCAACAGCTCTCAAGGATAAGGTGTTTATTTTGGTAACATTCACAAAATAGAAGGCCTTATCCAAGCGGGGCTACTAGGAAGGCTAGTTGACTTTCAGTTGCCTTGACCCAATAGTGCCTCCCCATACTGGTGCTGGTTTGGCTGGAACGTTTTTCCCAACTGCCCTCAAGGATAAAGTGTTTATTTTGGCATAGTTCACAAAATAGAAAACCTTATCCAAGCGGGGCTGCTAGGCAGTCTAGTTTACTTTCGGTAGCCTTCTTCCAATGGTGCCTCCATACTGTTAGTGGTTTGGCTAGGAAGTTCTTTCTCAACAACCTCCAAGGATAAGGTAATTTATTTTGGCAAAATCCACAAAATAGAGTGCCTTATCCGAGTGAGCCTGATGGAAGGGATGGTGGCAGGAGAGTTGACTTTCTTTTAGATTTGCACTGACTTGCCTGCTAAGTAATTGTATGCCAAAGCACCAGTGAGTGACAGATGAAGTTGCCTGAAAGATAAGTCAATTATATGATCTCCAAGCTTATAAGATTCCTTGGAGTGTTTGCCTGAAACAGGACTTTGCTCTGTACAGTTTATCTTTTTATGATTTCAAGTCTCAAGTCAACCCATCTCTCTCTCTCTCTCTCTCATTTCTCATACTCCACTGTATAATATTCTAAGAGAAGGAAAAATAAAATCCTAATACCAAATATACATAGAAAAATGAAGCAACTGACTTCAATTGGCCACATGCAGAAATGTGTATCTCATTATGCATTTTAAGACCATGTCCCCTGTTCTGAGGTGAATAAGGTGCTATATCGTTGGTCTTCTTCATTCATGGATTTTTGAGAGGCAATTTTAAGTCACTATTGACCAACAATCAGGTTTTTAGGGGAGAGAGCCTTCATCCCTCCATACTCCAGTGTTTGGCTTCTGTGCCAAGAGCTGCCATTGTACAAAGCATTTATTTTGGGCAAAATCCACAAAATGGAGCCCATTGTCCAAATGGGGCATCTGAGAGGGATAGAAGCAGAAGAGAGGCATTTCTGTTAGTGACGATCATACTTATGGGACCAACCATTTACAGCCTGGTGATTGTCCATGAAAACACCCCAGACGGACACTCAACAAGGGATTAGTTGGTTGGCGAATCATGTTCCAACTGTGCTTCCAAATTCATGGTTATTAAGGGGCAGAGCATTTTACCAACAGCCTCTATGGACCAAATACTTCTTTGCTCAAAATCTACAAATAGAAGAACATGGTCCACACAAGGCAATTGGAGGAAGGGTAGAAGGAATTAGGGTTAGATTGCTGCTTTCCTCTTGGATATGCTCATTCTTCTGAGCCACCCATTTGTAGCTTGACCTTCTACAAAGGGCTAGATGAAGCTGATGAAAACAACAAAATCATAATAAGGGGAACTCAGGCCTATAAGAACTCCAAGAGTATTTACTTCATCTGATTCACCTGACAGCAGACCTGGTAGATCTACAATTTTTCCCCACTTAATAGCATTTTATTTTTTCCAATTACATGTAAAGATAGTTGTCAACATTTACTTTTTTAAGATTTTGAGTTCCAAATATTTTTCTCCCTCCCTCCCCTCCCCCCTCCCCAGGACAGCATGCGATCTGATATGGGCTATACATGTACAATTCCACATTAGTCATGTTGTGAAAGAAGAATCAGAACAAAAGGGAAAAACCACAAGAAAGAGAAAGCAAAAAAAGAGAAAATTGTATGCTTCGATCTGCATTCAGACTCCATAGTTCTTTCTCTGGATGTGGATCATACAATTTTTAGAATCAGAGAAAAGTGACCTCAGAGATAAAACAATCCTTCTCCCTACCTGAAGAACCAAGCTCACCTACAACATAGAGTGGAAAAGTTCAACTGAAATCAATTCAATTCAGTTCAGCAAGTATGTTTAAAAGCACTACGGGCAGCTAGGTGGTGCAGTGAGTAGAGCACCGGCCCTGGAGTCAGGAGGACCTGAGTTCATATCTGACCTCAGACACATGACACACTTGCTAGCCGTGTGACTTTGGGCAAGTCACTTAACCCCAATTGCCCTGCCTTCCCCCCCTGCAAAAAAAAAAGCCAAACATTAACTTTCTCTCTCTCTCTCTTATACACACACACACACACACACACACACAGTACATATCACCAACAAAACAAAAAAAATGAAAACCATCATATCAAATTACCTAGTCAATTGAAGCAACACTTCCCATTGGTCACATCCCAAAATGTACATCTGCCAGTTGGTGAGTGGCGTGTTTCTTCTTTGATCTCCTGGGATCCTTGTACTCTGTCACTACTAGTTAACAACAAATTTGGTATAATAGCATAGGTTCCCTGACATCAATCCAAGCTATCTGTAAGTATATTGAACTGAAGGACTAGGAAGTAGAAATGACCCCCACTCAGAAATCTCTGAAAGTCTTCTAGGAAAACCCAGAGAAATTATTAACTAGGATTTTCCACGGACCAATTCTTGTCCAACAGTTCCTTCCATACCCTTGGTTTTTCACAGCAAAGATCTTTGCCAAGAGCCTGTATGGACAAGGTGTTCTTTTGGAAAAAATCTACAAAATGAAGTACTTTGTCCAAAAGGAGTGGCTGGAAAGGATGGAGGCAGGATAGGAATTTTTGTGTATGGTATTCTTATATTCCTCAATGAGCATGTGCAGTCTATAGTACTAGAGGAAGTTGAAAGAGCACAAGTACAATCATGGCAAGTCAAGCCACTTAGATCTCTTAGACATTTTACCTCATCTACTGCACCAATCAGTATAACAGATTCTAGCATGCTACTCAGAGAATAACCTGAAATTTCGACTAATCCATTCCTCTGCCAACAAATCCAAAGGTCTTTCATGACACAGGTCAGAAATGAATTGCTAATTCATTTTCTTTTGATTTTTCGTGTATTTTTACAAGTATTTTTTTCTCTAGTTCCCATTACATTCTTTTCTATCCCATTCCCACCTTACATTTGAAGACAACAAAAAGTGAGGAAAAAACACCTTGTAATAAATAGTCAGGGACAGCTAGGTGGTGCGGTGAGTAGAGCACTAGCCCTGGAGTCAGGAGGACCTGAGTTCAAATGTGACCTCAGACACTTGACACACTAGCTGTGTGACCTTGGGCAAGTCACTTAACCCCAATTGCCCTGCCTTCCCCCCTCCAAAAAAAAAATTAATTAATGGTCAAATGAAGCAAATTTTCTCATTGGTTTTGTCTTTAAACATTTCTCTCACTCTGAATTATGAGCCCCACCAGTTCTTGGTCAGGAGGTCAATAGTGTACTTCATATGTTTGATCTCTGGAATTTTGGTTCTTCCCCAAGTATTTGTGAGAGGTGAATTTAGGCTTGCTGTGAGGAAGCCCTTCCTGACCTCCTGAGCTTTGTATGTACACATATAGTAAGCATGAGGAGTGACTAGGTACCATGTACACACATCTGTGGAAGTGCTCAAAAAAAGTCTGGACAATCATCAGGGGAAGGTTTCAGGGGTTAGCTAGATGGTTTCACTATCTCTGATCTCTTGGTTATCAAGTTGGAAAGGTTTTCTCCAACAGCCACTATTGCATAAGATACTGCATTTCACACAATCAAAACATGTAGCATCTGGTACAACTGGGGCCCAAGGAAGGCATGATGACAGGCTAGGTTGGTCTTGTTCTCTTTATTTAGAAGTAACCAATTGAATCCAATGGTGGAGATATATGTTGGCTGGCATTATCTGGTGTAAAAAAAAACAAAAAAACCAAACCACGATATGCGGGGATCATAGAGCTGAAAGATATCTATGAGAGTTGACCACGTCCAACCTCAAAGCCAGTATGGGAGATACCTTTTTGTGGTAGAATCTCAGAAAGGATAGTAATTTCTGAGATCAACTCTTTCATTACCTGGATAGAACAAGGAGTCAAGTCTAGAACAGCATAGAAATGGATGGTTATTCCACATAGACTGGGTAGAGGCCAATTTAAGCTGGAATATATGGAAAGATGTCCAAATAGAAATGCATTAAAGCAGAATAGGTTTCCCAAGATGGTATCAATACCTTCCTCACCTCCTTGATGGTATTTCTAGCAGGGTTGGGGTGGACAGTCTCCAGGAGGTTCTCTTTTGTAGCCATCCTTGTCCCAGAAGTGCCTTCATGCTTCCAGTTGTTTGGCTTGAAGTTCTTTCCCAACAGCCCCCGAGGATAAAAGGTGTTTATTTTGGCAATATTCACAAAATAAAATGCCTTATCCAAGGGGGGCGGCTAGAATAGATTATGGTAGGAAGTTGACTTTTGATTGCCTTGTTCTAACAGTCACTCCAAACTGCTGGTGGTTTGGCTGGAAAATTCCTTCCCACAGCCTCTATGGAGAATGTCCTTACTCAGAGAATCCACAAAATAAGAGTGATATATCCAGCTGGGCCTGCTAGAAGGGATGGTGGGAGGAGAGTTGACTTTCCTTGTTCACCCTTCTCTGGCAAGCAACTGTATCCTGAAGCACTGCTAAGTGCTGGGTGAAGTTGGCTAAAAGAGCAATAGGGAAATCGTGTGATGTCTGGCTTATAAGATTCCTCAGGATTTTTACCTGATCCAATCCTTTACTCTGTACAATACATCTTTCTGTGATTTCCAATCTCAAATGTGAAAGGGACCTCAAGTCAACCTGTCTATTCCTGGTACAAAGAAGAAAGCTCATGTACAAAAAAGATCTAAAATGAATGGTCAGTTGATTTCAATTAAATGCAATTCAGCAGATTCTCTATCTGTCTCTGTCTCTCTGTCTCTGTCTCTCTCTCTCTCTGTGTCTCTCTCTCTCTCTCTCTCTCTCACACACACACACACACACACACACACACACACACACACATTTCCCATACCCCATTATACAAAACAGTCAAAGAAAAAATAAAATTCCAATGCCAAATATTCATGATCAAACCATGAAAATGCTCTTAGTTGGACATGTGTAGAAATGCAAATCTCATTCTACATTTTAAGCCTATCACCTCTCTGTTCTCAGATGAGGGAGTAGGGCACTAAATCATTGGTCTTGTGGAATCATGGTCCTATTCATGGATTTGGGGAGAGGCAATCTAAAGATATTAGGACCAGCAATCATGAGGTTTATAGAGGAGAGATACTTCATCTAAACAGCCTCCATGCACAGTTGTTTGGCTGACTTCTGTGCCAAGAGCTCCCATTACACAAGATACTTCTTTGGGCACGATCCCCAAAATGGAGTCTGTTTTCCTGAATGGGACAGATGGAAGAGATGGGAGCAAAACAAGGGCTTTTCTGTTTGTAACACTCAATACTTCTAAGCCACTTAGTTGTAGCTTGTAGTCCTGGAAAGGACTAGGTCAAGTTGGTGCAAACAAAAGCATAATCGGGGGAAACTAAGTTCTACAAGATGTCCAAGAGTGTTTAAGTCATCTGATTCACCAGACTGCATATCTAGTGGGTCTGTAATTTCCAGAATCAGAGATGAAAGTGACCTCAGAAGTCATGCAATCCATTCCCCTGCCTGAAGAATCAAACTCATCTACGACATAGAGCAGAAATTGTCAATTAAATTCAAGTATTTTTGAAAGCATTAACTTGTTTTCTCTCTCTTTCTCACACACACACATCCACAGAGAGAGAGAGAGAATAGAACACTAAAAAAAGGATGAAATTTATGGTATTAAATGTGCCTAGGTAATTGAAGTAAATCTCATTGGCCACATCCAAAAATGGCCATCTCATGCCAAGAGATGAGTGGTATGCTTCTTTGGTGCCCTGGTATCCTCTTTCTCCATCAGTATTGCTAGAAGCAACTTCAGTTTTGATGCCTGGAAAACTGCTACCAGTCCAAAATTGTTATTGGGGATTTTATAGGTTGGCGATCTTTGTCCCAGAAGTCCTTCCATACTCCAAGGTATTTCCCTGCAAAGTTCTTTGCTAACAGCCTCTATGGACAAGATGCTCTTTTGGAGAAAATCACAAAATGGAGCACCTTGACCAAAAGGGGTGGCTAGAAGGGATGGATACCTTTTTGTGTATGATATTCTCATACTCCTCAGTGACCAATGGGAATCTGTAGTACTGAACAAAGTTGGTTGAAAGAGCAAAAGCACAATCATTAGAAGTCAGGTCTGTTAGACCTCTCAAGGTTCTTACCTCATCTACTGCACCAATCAGTACAGCACATATTTCTTTTATTGTCATTCAGAGATTACAGTGACCCGCCAGGGTTCAATTAATCCATCCTCCTGCTGAAAAAATAAAGGTCTTTTACAACATTGGTGAGAACTGAAAGTTTAATTTTTTTCAATGCACTTATACATACATTTTAAAAAGCCTCATTTTCCCTAGTTACCACTTCATTCTCCATCCCCCTTTTGAATATCAAAAAAAAAGGAAAAAAAATCCCTCATAACAAATACACAATTGAAGTAAATTCCTTCTTTGTGACTCTTGAAAACATGTATGTCATTCTGAATTGTCGGCCCATCAGCTCTTTGTCAGTAGGTGAATAATGTACTTCAGCTTTGGATCTCTGGAATTTTGCTTCATTCTCCCCTGGTATTTATGAGAGGCATTTTTAAGCTTCATGTGAGAAAAACCTTCTGGGCCTCCAGAGCTAAGCACAAACATAATAAGCTACATGAGGACAAAGTAGGGACCCCCAAAACACAGGGAGAGAGGGAGAGAGAGGGAGAGAGAGAGGGAGGGAGAGAGAGAGAGAGAGAGAGAGAGGGAGAGAGAGAGAAACACCTCCATGGAAGTGTTTAAGGAAAGCCTGAACAATCATTACAGGATACAGAGGATAGTTAGTGTTCCTTGGTCCCACCATCTCTCAACTCATGGCTCTCAGCCTAGAAGGATTTTCTCCAACAGCCACTAGTGCACAAGATGCAACATTTCACACAATCTCTAAAATGTGGCATCTAGTACAGCTGGGGCACATGGAGGGCATGATGGCAGGAAAGATGATTTGTTTTAGTCATGGTCCTTATTTAGAGTCAACCAGTTGAAGCCAATACGAAAAAACCCCAATACCTACAGATCACAGAGCTGAAAGACCTGACATTTGACCACATCCAACCACTAACACAACATGGAAGACAGCTTGTGTTTGTATAATCTCAGAAACTTAAAGGAACAAGCAGGCAACATAGCATAGAGATGGATGGTAAATACAATTATATTCAATTGCACATGAATGGACTAGACATGAGATGACAGAAATGGATAGAAAGATATCCAAATAATGAGAGCTATTCTAAAGCAGAATAGGTTTTGCTAAGATGGCAGCTATGCCTACCTTACCTCCTTTGAAGGAGTTCCAGCAAGGTCGGAGTCCAGATACACAATCATCAGGGTGGCTTCTTCTCCATGCTTCCAGTGGTTTGGCTGAATGGTCCTTGCCAACAGCTTCCATGGATAAAGTCCTTATTTCAGCATTATTCACAAAATAAAGCACTTTATCCAAGTGAGGCTGCTGGAGGTGATCATGGTAAGATAATCACCTTTCTGCTGCCTTGTCCCAATAGCCCCCCAGTACTGCTGGCAGTTTAGCTGCAAAGTTCTTTCCCAACAGCCTCTATGGATAAGGTTCTTATTTTGACTGAGCCTACAAAATAGAGTGCCTTATCCAAGTCGGGCTACAGGAAGGAATGGTGGCAGGAGAATTGACTTTCTTTTAGATTTGCTCATACTTCTCTGACAAGTAATTGTATCCTGAAGCACTGGTGAGTGCTGGGTGAAGTTAGCTAAAAGAGAGAAGCAAAATTATGTGATCTCTGGCTTGTAAAATTTTTCAGAGCTTTGACATGATGCCATACTCCACTCTGGAAGTACATCATTCTACGATTTCCAATTTTAAATGTGAAAGTGACTGCACGGGTCATCAACTCATCCGTCTCCGAGGTGAAGGAGGAATGTCATCTGCAAAAAAGATCAGAAATCGCCAGTCAGCTGAACTCCAATTAAATGCAATTCGATGAATATTTTAAATGTATTTATTTTCTCTCTCTCATTTTCCACACCTCACTATACAAAACTAACCTAAACAAGAAAAAAAATAATATCCTAATGCCAACCATGGAAAAATGAGTAAGTGCTGTCATTTGGCAAGGTATACAAATATAAACCTCATTCTGCATTTTAAGCCTATCACCTCTCTGCCCTGAGTTGAGTTAGGCCATATCTTTGATCCTCTGGAATCATGGTCTTCTCCATGAATTTGTGAGAGGTAAATTTCACATGGTCTGGACCAACAATCATCAAGAGGTTATATAGGGCAGTGATTCTTTCAACAACAATTTCTCCTGCCATACTCTTGGTTGTTTGGCTACAAAGTTCTGCGCCAACAGTCTCCATTGAACTAGACATCCACTGGGCAGAATCCATGAAATTGAGCATCTTTTTCAAATGGGGTGGGGCTAGAAAGGATAGAGGAAAGAAGGGTACTTATGTACTTGCGACGTTCATATTTCTGGATGGACCAGTTGTATCCCGTAGTACTGGTGAGTGCTAGAAGGAGAAACTTATCAGTGTATCAGTAGGCTAGCAAATCTTGTCCCGACAGTCTTCCACACTTATGGTAAGTTACAAAACACTTTACTAACAGCCTCTAAGGACCCGATTCTTTACTCAAAAAAGTCGAAGAACATTGTCCACATGAGGCAATTGAAGGGTCAAAGGATCCTTGCTTTTCTGTTAGATATGCTCAGTCTATTGAGCCACTCAGCTGTAGCTTGTCATACCACAGAGAGCTGCGTGAAGTTGGTAGAAACAAAAAAGCATAAGCAGAACTATTCTCTAAAGTTTTTGGCTTGTCTAATTCACCAGACAGCAGACCTGGAGGTCTGTACTTTCCAGAAAACAGAGTAACCTCAGAGGTCAATGCAATCAATTCCCCTGCTTGAAGAATCAAACTCATCAACAACATGGTACCAAAATTATCAACTAAATTCGATTCAACAAGTATGTATAAAAGCATTAACTTTTCTCTCTCCAACATACACACATACTACGTCAACAACCACAAAAGAAAATAACAACCAGTATATCAAATGTACCTAGTAAAGTGAAACAAAACCCTCGGTGGACATATCCCAAAATGCCCATCTCCAAGAGGTGAATGGCGTGCTTCTTTGGTCCCCCAGAATCCTGGTGCCCTGCCAGTACTCATTAGCAGCAAATTTACCCTTAATGACAGGAAAGCTGTGCTGTTAATCCAAGATCTCCATAAATACAATGAGTTGTATTAGAAAGAAGTAGGATTCCTCCTTCTTGAAATCTCTGGATTTCTTCAAGGAAGTTCCAGAGGATCTCTTATCCAAGGTTTTCTAGGGTAGGAAGCCTTCTCCCAGAGGTCCCTCCAAACTCTTGGGTGTTTCCCTGCAAAGATCTTTGCCAACAGCCTCTATGGACAAGATGCTCTTTTTGGGAGAATCCACAAAATAGAGCACCTTGTCCAAATGAGGCGACTGGAAGGGATGGAGGCAGGATAGGGGCTTTTCTCTTTTATACTCATATTCCTGAACGATCAGTTTTAACCTGTGGTACTGGATAAAGTTGATTGCAAGAACAAAAGTGTAATCATGGGAAATAAAAGCTTATAAACATCTCAGAGAATTTACATCATCTAATACAGCAATCAAGAGAGCAGATGTTTCTGTGATTTCCATTCATACACGACAGTGACCTAAGAGTTCAATTAATCCAACCCCTTGCCTAAAAAAAGGAAGGTCTTTTACACCACAGGTCAGAAATGAATGGCTAATTCAATTCTACATATATTTCATAAGCATTTACTTCCTCTAGTACCCACTTCATTCCCCCCACCCATCCATGTGAAAATCACCACAAAAAAAAATCCCTTATAATAACTAATCAATTGACGTAAGCTTCTTTGTTAGTCCTGCCCCAAAGCATCTCATTATATGAAGAGTATATTTCATATATTTCATCTTTTGGAATATTTATTCTCCAAGTATTTGTGAGGGACAAATTTAGACTTGATGTGAGGGATATCCTGCCAACATTCAGAGCCATGTACAAGTATACATGAGAAGGTAGGGGCACCAATACACACATGTACACACATACACACACACATATCTCTGTGGAAGTATTCAAGGAAAGTCTGAACAATCATGGGGGGTTGAAGGGGGTTCAGAGGATAAGCAGTGTCCCTTGTCCCCACCATCTCTTAGCAATAGGGCTGGAAGGTTCATCTCCAACAGCCACCATTGCACAAGATGCAACGTTTCAGACAGTCTGGAAAATGGAGCATCTGGTGCAACTGAGGCACATGGAGGGCATGGTGTATGATTTGTATTTCTTATGCCCTTATTTCAGAACCAACTAAGGGAAATTGGTATCAATGCTATATGTAGGATGGCACTGGTTAAAAAATAACATAATATCCAGGGATAGCAGAACTGGAAGATGTCTGTGACAGTTAACCATATTCAACTACTTTTGCTTGAATAATCTCAGAAAAGTAAGTAACTTCAGAGGTCAACTCTCTTCCAATCCCCCAAGAGAACAAGGAGTCAAGTCTAGAATACAGTACAGAAATGGATGGTGAATGCAATTATGTACAATTCACCATGGTTTGTTTAGAGGCAAATCTAAGTTGGAATGGTGTTCAAATAATAAAAGCTCTCCAAAGGCAGACTGAGTTTCCTAAAATGGCTGCAGTGCCTTCCTTACCTCCTAGAAGGTCTTCCAACAGGGTCTTGTTGTGCAATCATCAAGGGTTTTTCTTGGGTAACCATCTTTGTTTCAATACCTACGGTTGTTTGGTTCTTCTGCCAACAGCCTCCTTGGATAAGGTCATTATTTTGGCAGGATTCACAAAATAGTGCGCCTCATCCAAGTGGGGCTGCAGGTAGTAATTAAGAGTAGTTAATTGACTTTCTATTGCCCTGTCTCAACTGTTCCTCTGTACTTCTGGTTGTTTGGCTGGAAAGTTCCTTGCCAACAGTCTCTATGGATAAGGTCCTTACTATGATAGAAACCACCAAATAGAGTTCCTTATCCAAGTGGGTCTGTTGGAAGGGATGGTAGCAAGATAGCTGACTTTCTATTATATAAGCTTATACTTCTCTGTCAACCAATTGTAGCCTGAAGTATCGGTTAGTCCTGGAGTGAGTCGGCTACCAAAGAAAAAGTCCAACCATAGAAGTCTCAGGCTTGTAAGATTTCTCTAGAGTTTTCATCTGATCTCACCCTCTACTCCATCATTCTATGATTCTTAATCTCAAATGTGAAAATGGTATCACAAGCTCATTCATCCCTGGTTCGAAGAAGGAAGCTAATCTAGAAAAAGATGAGAGATGAATGCTCAATTGAAGTCAATGCAATTCAGTTTAGTCAGTATTTTTAATTGTGTTTCTTTTCTCTCTCTTATTCATTTCCAACACCCCAATGTACAAAAGTGCCAAAAGAAGGAAAAAATACAATCTGCATACTAAATATGCATAGTCAAAGGAAGGAAATACCCTCGTTTGGCCATGTGCAGAAAGGCAAATTTCATTTGACACATTTTAAACCTATCACATCTCCATCCTGACATGAGTAGGGAAGAGAAAAGCCTGTCATAATAAATATACATAGCCAAGCAAAGCAAATTACCTCATTGGCCATGTCTATAAATTAACATGTCTTGCATTTTAAGCCCACATTATCTCAGTTATGAGAAGCGCAATATGCTTCATCTTTATTTCTCTGGAATTGGGGTTCTCTCTGTATTTGAGGGAGGAAAATTTAGGCTTGATGTCAGGAGAATCATGCCACTGTTCAGAGCTATGAACAAGTAGAATGAGCTCCATTAATAGGAACATCCACTTACCTGAAAGTCTTGAAGTGAAGTCTGGAGGAGGCAATCACTAGTAGTTTTGCAGAGTAGAGCTCCTTGTTCCAACTGTTTCAGAACCCTGGGTTGTCTGACTCGAATGTTCTTCACCAACAAGAACCATTACACAAGATGTACTATTTACTACAACCTATAGAGTGCAACAGCGGGTACATATGGGGCAGATGGAGGGCATGATGCCAACATAGGTGCATATCACTAAGGCTCCTGTTGCAGAGACAGTGAATTGTAATCGGCACTGGTTGATGTGTTCATAAACAAATCTAATATTCTGGTGCCACCTCACTGAAAAACCTCGGAGCTGAGCCTTATCCATCCTCACGCCCAATATGGGAGTTCACTTCATGTGGTCAAATCTCAGAGCAGAAAATGACCTCAGACATCAACATTCCCAATCCATTCAACAAAAAAAGAGAAACATATACAACGTAGCTCAGAAACATATGGTGAAGACTACTGCATTCAATTCAACATGTATAGGTTAGAGGCAAATTTCAGTTTGATATAAGGGAGATGTCCAAACAAAGAGAACTATCCCAAAGCAGAATGTTTCCTGAGATAACCATAGTGGCCTGTCCCACTCCTTCACTATCAGTCTTCAAGTACAGAATGGAAGCACAATCATCTGGAGGCTGTAGAAACACAATCCTTATCTCTGAGGAACCTAGTCATACTCTTCTTCTTCATCTCCTACAAAGTTCTTAGCCAGCCGCCACTATGGATAAAGATCTGCTTTTCAGTTGAATCTATGAAATAAGAGGACCTTATCCACCTAGGGCATCTGCAAATGGAGGCAGCAGAATTGCTTTTCAGGTCAAATTGCTCCTAGTTATGAAGGAATAAATTGTAATTTATTGTTCTTGTGAATGCTGGATGAAGTTGGTTGAACGAGCAAAAATACAATCACGGGAACTTAAGCTTGCAAGATCCCTCAGAGTTTTTACCTCATCCAGTCTGCTATAGCAGGAGCATCTATGATTGCCAATCTCAGATATGACCTCAGAGTCTAATCCCCAGCCTGAAAAATTGAAGTTCATCTACAACAAGGATCAGAAACGAAGTCAATGTAATTAAATTGAAATCAATTCTATGTGTGTTTTTTTATTTTTTTTTATTTTTTTGAGGGAGGAAGGCAAGGCATTTGCGGCTAAGTGACTTGCCCAAGGTCACACAGCTAATAAATCTAAGGTCAAATCTGAACTCAGGTCCTCCTGACTCCAGGGCCTGTGCTCTATTCACTGTGCCACCTAGCTGCCCCCATGTGTATTTTTAAAAGCATTTCTTTCCCCTCCCCACTTTCCTACCTTCCAACTGAACAACAAAAAGCAAAAGAAAACCATGACAACTAATAGACAATGCATTTCATTCTACATTTTCAGATGGTATTACCAGCATGACCAGCAGGTAGTACTGTGCCTCACCTTTGGTCCTCTGGGAAACGTTCTCCACATTTCTGTTTGACTTCAGGAAAACTATATTTTCAATGAGAGCTGTCCGCAGATCAAATGATCTGAATTAGGATGAAGAAAAGGGCCTCCATCTTCCAGGAAGTATTCCAACAAAGTTGGGATGAAAAATCAGCAGGTGTATGTAGAGAGAGCTCCTTGTTGAACCATCTCTGAAATCTGGATTCTCTAGCTCTGAAGTTCTTCTCCACCGGCCACTGTTGCACTAGATGTATCATTTATTATATATAAAATGGAACACCTGGTACAACTGAGGCAGAAGGAGGGCGCGGAGCAGGAGAAACGGCCATCTCTTAGCTGTGCTCCTGTTGTGGAACCAACAACTTGTAACTCATCCACTGAAGTGCAGCTGATGAGTTTGGTTAAAAAAAAAAAGCAAAAGTTATATCCTGGGTTGACCAAGCTGAAAGCTCTCTTGAGAGTTGACCTTATCTACCCACATACTCAAAATGAGACTTACCTTTATGTTGTAGAATCTCAAAATCGAAAGTAACATTAGAGGGATGTCCCATTCCTCTAATGGAGGAAGGAGGAAAATCTAGAAGACAGCTTCAAAGCAGTTACATTAAATTCAACATATATCAATTACAAGCATATTTCGGGTGGATGTAAGGGGAAAATATCCAAATAATGAGAGCTGGCCTAAAGATGAATAGGTGATGCCTACCTCTCCCCACTGGAAGTCTTTAGACAAGAATATAGATCCACACTCATCAGGGACTTTGTAGGAGGAGTGATCCTTCTCTAAACAGTTGTTTGGCTGCAAAGCTCTTTGCCAGCACTTTCTATGGACCCTATTCTTCGTTGTGCAAAATCTACAAGTTGAAGAACATTGTCCACAGGAAATGATTGGAGAAATGGAGGTAGGGTCGCTGCTTTTCTGTTGGACATGCTTATTCTTCTTAGGCAACCAGTTGTAGCTGATAGGACCAGTGAGCTCTGGATGAAGCTGGAAATAACAAAAAACAAAATCCTGGGAACTCAGGCCTACAAGATCTCCAAGAGTTTTTACCTAATCTAATATACCACACAGTACACTTGGACGTTCTATCATTCGCTGTTTCAGAAATCAAAGTGAACTCAGAGGTCAACCAGTCTACCCAGTTGTTAGAAGAATGAAGCTTATCTACGACATAGCTCTGAAATGGTCAACTAAATTCAATTGAAATCAATTTGACATATATTTTTAATTAATTTTTTTTTCTCTAGAACTGCCCTGGTCAGACACTGAACAACAACAGTGGAAGAAAGAAAAATGAAACCATTATGACAAATGCATATACATCTGACTTTAACCTATCATGTCTCTGTCAGAAGGTAGAAAGCATGCTTCATCTTTGGTCCTCCTGAATCATGGTCCTCTCCATGTATCTATGAGAGGCGAGTTTGAGAGAGGCTTGATGGCAAAAAAAAAAAACCATGCTGTCAATTAGAGTCCAAATTAAGATTAGACATGAGTGTAATTGGAGACAGGATGTGCTCTTCCAACCTCCTGGAAAATCTTCACAGGGAAGGTCTGCAGGAACAATCGTCAAGGGTTTTGTAGGAGAGTAAACCATGCCTTCTTATTTGCTTGACTCCAAAAGTTCTTTCCCAACAGCCTCTATGGCTAGGATCCTCATTTTGGCAGAATCTACAAAAAGAGAATCTTAACCAACTGAGGCGGCTGTAAAGATAGTTGCTTTTCTGTTTGATACGCCCATTCTTCTGAGCCACCCAATTATAGTTTGTAGGCCTGATAAGTGCTGGACAGAGTTCACTGAAAGAGCAGAAGGACAAAGATGGGACTGAGCTGTAAGATCTCAGTTTTACCTCATCCAATCTACCACTGAGGACGGTAGGCAATTTTTTCTTTCTAACCTCAGTGATGAACGTGACCTAGAGATCAACCAATCTATATCCCTGCCTAAAGAATGAAGACCATCTAAAAAGGTCAGAAATAATAAATTCAATTCAGTTCTACATTTATTTTTAAAGTACTTTTTCTCTCCCCACCATCACCACTTCCACAACCCCAAATAAACAATACCAAAGTAGGGGATCTCCACCTACCTTGGAGTCTTTAAGCAAACTCTGAATGAAGCAATCATGGATTTTACAGTTGTTCCAACTGTCTCTGAACTCTTTGTTTTCTGGCACAAATGCGCTTCTCCAAATGCTGCTATTGCACAGGAAGTACCTTTTTCAACAATCTATAAAAGGTAACATCTGGTACAACTGGGGCAGATGGAGGGTATAGTGCCAGGATATAGGCATCTGTCTGTTAGTTATACTCCTACTGCAGAGTCAGCCAATGGCAAATGGTATAGCAGGTGGTAGCACTGGTGTGTTGGGTAAGGTTGGTTGAAAAAAGAAACATTATCCTGGGATCCCCAAGTTGAAAGATGTCCAAGCATTGACTCTATTGAACTTCATGCCTAGTATATCAACTTTGCTTTATCTTGTAGAATCTGAGCTAAAAGTAACAACAGGTCAATTCTTCCATTCCCCTAACTGAAGAGGGAAAATACATCAATATAGCTCAGAAAGTTACACAAGACATAACAACATAACTCAACTGAACATATATTGGTTAGAGGCAAATATAAGACTAGTGGATAAGAAACTATCCAAGTAGGTCTTGAGCTATGCTAAAGCAGATTGGTTCCTATGATGGCAGTAGTATCCCATTACTGCTGAGGGTCCTCAGACAGAGTAGAGATGACCAATCCTAAGAGGTTTTGTAGAGTAGTGATCCTGGTCCAAACAGTCCCTCTGGGTCCTCGGTCCTTTGACTGCAGAGATCTTCACCAACAGCCTCCATTATACAAGATATTCCTTTGAATGGAAACCACAAAATGGAACACCTTGTATAATGGGGGCGGCTGGAAAGGACGGTGCCAGATATAGTTACTTTTCCTGTTAGATGTGTTCATACTTCTGAACCAATCAATCATAGCCTGTAGATGATGGTTACGGAAAGAGCAAAAACACAGTCATGTCCATCTCCAGCATATTATTTTTTCACTTTCTTTTTGAGTTTTTTTAGTCTGCTTTCTTTCACAATATGACTAATATGGAAAGGTTTTGCATGATTACACATTATAACCTATATAAAATAGCTTGCCATCTCAGAGAGGGGGAAAAGAAAGAGGAAAAGGGAGGGAAGGAGACAGAACACAAAATTTTTTTAAAAGGACGTTAAAAATTGTTTTTAAATGTAATTGGAAAAAATAAAAAACTATTTTTTAAAGTACAATTAATTATGGGATCTCAGGCCTGAAATTTCTGGGTTTTCTTTAACCATGTCCAATCCACGACTCTGTACAGAAGGTGATTCTATGATTTCCAGTCTCAGAGATGGAAGGGGGCACCTAGGAGGTCAACTAATCCATATTCCTGCCTAAAGTCAGAAGCTTACCTATATACAACATGGCTCAGAGATGAATGGTCAGTTGAAGTCAATTAAATTCAATTTTGTATTTGTTTTTAAAAGCATTTATTTTTTCTTCCTGCTGCTTCCCCATTCCCATTGAACAAAAACAACCATTAGGAAAGATTTTTATTTCTTTTTTTGAGGGGGGAAGGCAGGGCAATTGGGGTTAAGTGACTTGCCCAAGGTCACACAGCTAGTAAGTGTGTCAAGTGTCTGAGGCCGGATTTGAACTCAGGTTCTCCTGACTCCAGAGCCAGTGCTCTACTCACCGTACCACCTAGCTGCCCCAGGAAAGACTTTTTTAAAAAAAAACTGTCACAATAAAGAGACTTACTTAAAACAAATTCCCTCCCTGGTCCCATTCAGTAATGCCCAACTTGGTCTGCGTTTTCAGTCCATCAGCTCTCAGTCAGGAGGTGGGATGGTGTCCTTCATCGTTAGCCCTCTGGAACTGTGGTTTTCTTCAAGTATTTCTATGTGGCAAACTTAGGCCTCCTGTCAGGAAAACTGTGCTGCCCATCAGAGCTATCCACAAGAAGAATGAACGAGTTCTTCATGAGAGTGAAGAAGGGACCTTCCATCTCCCTGGAAGTCATCAAGAGAAGTCAGAACAAACAACCATCAGGATTTTTAGAGTATAGTGTTTCTTATCCGAATCATCTCTATATAATGCATGGTTGTTTACCTAGAAGGAGACCCCCACTTTAATATAATAGGTAAAATGAGATATAATGAGGGTAGCTAGAAGTTATGGCTGGTGGTAGGATAAAAAGCCATCTCTTCATTTTTCTCCTATAGTAAAGGCAGCTAAGTGTGAAATTTGTCACACTGGTATGTATTTGATGAGTCTCATTGAAAAAGTAAGCATAATACCTTGGAATCACTGAGCTAAAAGAGCTCAGAGAATTAACCTTGTCCAACCCCACACTAAGTATAGAAGCTGGCTTCCATAGACTCTCAGAACAAAAAGTGACACCAGGTCAGTTATTCCATTCCCCTAACAAAAAAAAAAGAAAATTGAGAAAACTCAGAAATGAATGGTCGGTGCACTGTGTTGAATGTTAGAAGCAAATTAAGTTGCAATGTATGGAAAGCTATCGGAATAATAGGAATTATCCTAAAGCAGAATGACTTTCCCAAGAGAAGATTAGTTTATTCTCCTTACCTCCCTGGAGTTTCTAGCCGTGGCTGAATGCACAATCGGGGCTTTTGCTGGGTAGCGAGCTTTGTCCATTCTCCTGGTTGTTTGGTGTAGTTCATTGCCAACAGCCTCTATGGATAAGGTGCTCATTTTGACAGCATGTACAATAGAGTACCTTATCCAGCTGAGGCAGTGGGAAGGGATGATGGTATGAGAGTTGCCTTTGTGTTGCCTCGTCCCAATAGTCACCCCATATTTCCAGCTGTTAGGTTAGAAAATTCTTTGCGAACAGCCTCCATGGATAAGGTTCTTATTTTGGCAGAATCTACAAAATAGAGTGCCTTATCCAAGTAGGGCTGCAGGAAGAGATGGTGGCCGGGAGAGCAGACTTTCTGTTGCCTTGTCCCAATGGTCCCTCTATACTTCTGGGCGTTTTGCTAGAAAATTCTTTGCCAACAGCCTCCGTGGATAAAGTGATTATTTTGGCAAAATCCACAAAATAGAATGCCTTATCCACGTAGGGCTGCAGGAAGAGATGGTGGCAGTCTTCTGTTGCTTTGTCCCAGCAGTCCCTCCGTACTTCTGGTCATTTGGCTAGAAGACTCCTTGCCAACAGCCTCCAGATAGAAGGTCCTTACTTTGGAAGAATCCACAAAAACCGAGTGCCTTATCCAAGCAGGGCCGCAGAAACAGATGACAGCAGGAGAATCGACTTTGTGGCCTTGTTCCGACGGTCCCATCATACTTCTGGTCATCTGGCTGGAGGAAAGTTCTTTGCCAGCAGCCTCCGTGGATAAAGTGATTATTTTGGCCAAATCCACAAAATAGAATGCCTTATCCACGTAGGGCTGCAGGAAGAGATGGAAGCAGGAGAGTTGTCTTTCTTTTGCCTTCTCCCAAAAGTCCTTCCATACTACTGGTTGTTTGGCTAGAAGACTCTTTGCCAACAGCCTCTATGGACAAGGGCCTCTTTTTGGAAGAATCCACAAAATGGAGGACCTTTTCCACATGGGGCGGTTGGAAAGGATGGTAGCAGGGTCTTTGTTTTTCTGCTTTATATACTCATTCTTCTGAGCCAACCAATCATAGTACATAGTATTGCTAAGTCGTGGATGAAGCTGGTTGAAAGAGGAAAAGTACAATCTTGAGAATTCAAGCCTGTAAGTTCTCTCAAAGTTTTAGAGCTTAGATCCAATCCACCAACCACTCAGTACAGTAGGCAATTCTCTGATTTCCAATCTCAGAGATAAAAGTGGCCTCAGGTCTACCAATCCATCCTCCTGACTAAAAATAAAGCTTTTCCACAGCATAGCTGAGAAAAAAAATCAGAGCTATCCACAGAGAAAATGAAATGCACTTGGAGGCTGTAACCCTTCCGTTCCATTCCATGTCCTTCGAAGTTTTCTCAAAATCTAGATAAACCGTCATGGAGGGGTTTTCAGGGTAATCTCAACCATCTATTAAAATGTAACATAAAGTACAACTGGGGCAAGGCGGAATGGTGGCAGGAGAGATGGGCATCTCTTGGTTTTGCTCCTAGAGTTAACTAATTGAAACTGGTAGTAGCACATTGAGGGCACTTAATTGCAGAATTGGAGTGTGCATAAAAAGGGAGAAGGGATGAGATAGAAAGTATGATGTACCTTGATCAAATCCATAGGTAATAGTGAATAATGAAAATAATAGTGATAAATAATTCCTGTAACTTCTCAGCAAGAAGGGCTTCCAGGAGAATGGGTGGGGTGATGAAGGAAGGGATTGAAACAGAGGGAAAGAAAGGAGACTACATCCTTTGAGAGTGTTATACCTCCACAGACAACATCCTGGCTTAGGAGAAGGGAAATCAGAGCTCCTGGGAGTGATTTGTATCAATAACACTGGGACGGCATTGACCCAGAGAGAAGACTGCATGGAAAATAGGGAAAAAAATAATCGTGAGGAGGCCAAGGTTTAGAATTGTGCCAGACAATCTGGGACAGAGAGAAGTTTCTACCCTCAGGCAACTTCTATCCACATTACTGTCCTCAGGAATTGATACTTCTAAGAATAAGCCACAAGAGAAAAGGGGTTGGGGGGCACGACCTATTAGGCATAAATTGGCTAGAAGAAACTCAAACTTTAAATGCTTAATCCTATAATAAACATCAAAAAACTAAGGAGGGAATGAATAAGTATAAAAAGTGTAAATCAAGGAAGAGTTTAGAATAGACAGGGAATAGAATTAATGAAAACAAAGTGAAGGGATTTTTTTTCTAGGAAAAAAGTGCAGAAAAAGAAAGTACTGCTAGACAAAGGAAGTTAGGAGGGGATGGAAGGTTTTAAATTAACCACTTAACTGAGAAGAGGAGAAAGAAAGGAAGAATTAGATAACTAAATAAAAGAAATAAAGAAAAAAAGGATTGATAAGTAAAACTCTAAAACTAGGGGAAAAGGAGACAACTGGGAAGGGAAGGAAGACTTGAGGTGAAGAGAGTCTGTGGGAATAGGAGTTCCATGGAGTAGATCAAGCAAAATTATTCATAGGGACAACTTAAAAGAGAAAGGGTAACCCCCAAAATTCCTATTTAAAAAAGTAGTAGAGCCACAAATGGAATAAAAACCTAATTCTCATAATTTTAAATGTAAATATACTAATCTAGTAAAATGAAAAAGAATGACAGATTGTATAAGAAATCAAAACCTTACAATCCATTGCTTACCAAAAAAAAAAAAAACAACCCACATCTCAAAAGCCAAGTCATACAAAGACCAAAAATGGGAAGATTGGAACAAAATTTACTATGCATCAGGTGAATCCAAAAGAAAGGGAGTTGCAATCATGCCATTAGATAAAGCAAAAACAGAAATTCATAATTTAAAGATAAATAAGGAAGCTACATTATGTTGAAAAGAACCATTAACAACAAATTTATATCAATATAAAAGGCATAGCATCTAAATTCCTAAAGGTAAAAATAAATGAATTTCAAGAAAACATAGATAGTAACACAATAACAGGAGACTTTATGGACAAAGCTAAGAGAAATGTAAAGAAAAAGATAGAACCGAATAAATCTATGGAAAATGAGAGCTGAGAGATTTATGGCATCTTCTAAATGATAGTGCTAAAGAACATCCAAATGAAACTTTGACAAAAATTAACCATATATTAGGGTACAGATTAATTACAAATAAATGTTAAAAGGCAGAAATACTAACAATATCATTTCTAGACCATAGTACAATAAAATCAGTCTTACTGGTGGGTCAAAAAACAAATCACGATAACAATAACTATATGAAACAATACAATATTCCAAAATTTCTGAGACACAAATAAAGCAGTCTTTGGAGGAAGAGCATACATTAGCAAAATAGAAAAGGAAAAGTATGTTTAAAAATTGAGAAATCCAACAAATAATCAAAACGCAAAATAAGTACAGAAAAAGGAAATGTTGAAAATTAAAGGAAATTGATTCAATTCAGAACTTAATAATACTATAGAAATTATAAACGACTGAAGCCTGGTTCTTTGAAAAGACTAACAAAATTGATAAACAAACAAAATTGATAAACAATTGATAAAAAGAGGACAGAAAAATCAACAAAATAACAAAACCAGAAAAATTTTAAAAATTATAAAAATCTATTATGTAATGTTTATATGCCAGCAAAACTAACAACAAAAAGAAAAGAGAATCACTACATCAAAAATACAAAATTCCCAAGTGAACGGAACCCCAAAGAGAGATCTTAAATAATCCAGTCTTAGAAAAGGAAATAGAACAAGCTATAAAGGAATTAATTATCAAAGGAAAAGACTACTGGTCCTGATGAATGTGGAGAAAAGAAAAATTCTATCAACCTTTTAAAGAATAAATGATACCAATATTGTACAAATTATTCTCAAAAAAATCAAAAAAGAAAGCACTCTACCATACATCTTTTGAGACAAATATAGTCTCCATACCCAAACCAGGGATAATTATAGAACATTATCATCAATGAATGTTGATGCAAATTTTTTTTAAATCCTGTCAAACAGACTAAAGCAACTTATCCAGGAATTTATTATTATCACGTTGGATTTAGACCAGGGATACAAAAAGGATGTCAAAATTAAAACTGATTCATCAATAATATTAAAAACAAATATCCAAAACCACATGATTATTTCAGTAAATACAGAAAAAGCTTTTGACAAAGTACAGTACTCAATTATGCTAAAACCCCTTCCAAGCACAGTCATAGAGGAATCATTTCTAATACCCTAAAAAGAATCTATCTAAAACTAAAATCAAATATCATCTAAAAGGAGTATATACTAGAAGCTCTCCCGGGTCAATTACATTCTCCTCATTATATTTGATGTAGTTGTAGAAATTCCAGCAGTAACAATAAGACAAGAGAAATTAAAGGCATAAAGATAGACAACACATAGACAAAACTATTGTTATTTGCTGATCACATGATAAATTACTTAGAAAATCTTAGGGATTTGGGGAAAAAATGTGAAATTTATAAGCTAAAATACACACACACACACATATACATAAATATATATATATATATATATATATATATATATATATATATATGTTTGAGAGGATTCTGGGAAGATGGCAGAATAGGTCAGAAAATTCCAAGCCCTCAAGATTTTCCCCCACAAAAAGAGTTAAAATAGGAATAGCTTACTTATCAGATTTATGGAAATGTAAAGAATTCATGACCCAACAAGAGATAGAGAGCATTACAAAATGCAAAATGGATAATTTTGATTATGTCAAATTGAAATGTTTTTGTACAAAAAAAGCCAATACAACAAAGATTAGGAGGGAAGCAGAAAATTGGGAGAAAATCTTTGCAACTAGTATCTCTGATAAAGGCCTCATATCTAAAATATACAGGGAACTGAGCCAAATATATAGGAATACAAGCCATTCCCCAATTGAGAAATGGTCAAAGGATATGAACAGGCAGTTTTCAGAGGAAGAAATTTAAGCTATCTATAGGCATATGAAAAAATGTTCTGGATCACTACTGATTAGAGAAATGCAAATCAAAACAACTCTTAGATACCACATCTCTCCTGTCAGATTGGCTAAAATAACAAAACAGGAAAATGATAAATGCTGGAAAGGATGTGGGGAAATTGGAACATTGTTGCATTGCTGGTGGAGTTGTGAGCTGATCCAGCCATTTTGGAGAGCAGTTTAGAACTATGCCCAAAGGGCTATAGAAATGTTCATACCCTTTGACCCAGCAATACCACTTCTAGGGTTGTATCCCAAAGAAATCACACAAGAGGGAAAGGGACCCATATGTACAAAAATATTTATAGCAGCTCTCTTTGTGGTAGCCAAGAATTGGAAATCAAAGGGATGCCCATCAATTGGGGAATGGCTGAACAAGCTGTGGTATATGAAGGTGATGGAATACTATTGTGCTGTAAGAAATGGGGATGATACAGACTTCGTAACAACCTGGAAAAACCTATATGACATAATGCTGAGTGAGCGGAGCAGAGCCAGGAGAACGTCGTGCACAGCCACAGATATATGGATTCTGTGAGGACCAACCCTGACATACTTCACTCTTCTCAGCAACGTAAGGTGCAAGGACAACTCCAGGGGACTCACGATGGAGAATGCTATCTCCATCCAGGGAAAGAACTATGGAGTCTGAATGCAGATTGAGGCGCACTACATGCTCGCTTTTTTTGCTTCTCTTTTGTTTTTGTTTTTGGGGGTTTTTTTTTGGTTTTTTTTTTTTTGGTTCTGTTTCTTCTTTCTCATGAGTCATTCCATTGGTCATAATTCTTCTCCACAACTTGACTAGTGTATAAATTAATTCAATGCGAAGTTATACATGGTAGCTATATGAGATTCCGTGCGGTCTTGGGGAGGGAGGGGGGGAGGGGAGAAAATCTGGAACTCAAAACTATGTGGAACCATGTGTGGTAAACTAAAAATAAATAAATAAATATAAAAAAATAGCACCTTAGGGCAAATAAAGTATGGGTGGAGACAAAGAAAAACTGGGGCACAACCTGGGTTTTCCTCGGATAGTTTGAGAAGATCTGAAGAAAAACCCCAGGGCTAGGTTTCGTCCCTGTGAGGAGTAAACACCTCCAGGCTAGGTTCCCTTTTAACAACAAGCTGGGAAGCCCCTTAAACAGCTAGCAGCAAGCCCCGGGGTTAGTTGGTCTGAGAGGTTGCCTCAGCCTCAGCCCCTGGAACTTTTCACCCCCAGATAGTGAGGGGAGTTGTGTGTTTGGGGCCCTGAAGACTGCAGGAAACTCTGCTGACGGGGAACCCCAGACTCAGCTGTGTTGGGAAGAATGGTGGGGGCGAGAAGGAACCAGCACATGCCCAGTGAGTGCAGAAGCAGTGGGGCAGAAAGCCTCTGGCTGTGGGCACTTACAGAAGGTTGGAGTTTTGGCTTTGGTTCTAGGCTAGAGGAGAGAACTAAAGATCTGGGGCAAGAGGCACCAGTTCCCATACCCCAGGGCTAGAGGTATTACTACCAAAAAAAAAAAAATGCCCGGGCAAAGGAGAAAGAATCCAACCATAGAAACCTATTACGGGAATAGAGATGACTGGGGTTCATCCTCAGAGGAGGACACTGAAGTAAAGAAACCCCCGAAGAGCAACGTCAAATGGTCACTTGCCCAAAAAGAATTTATAGACGATCTTAAAAAAGACTTTAAAAATCAAATGACAGAGATGGAGGAAAAGCTAAAAAAAATAAAAATAAAATAATCCAAGAAAAACAAGAAGGTTATGAAAGGAAAGTCAACCAATTAGAAGAGGAGATCCAGAATCTCAAGGAGGAAAATGACACCTTCAAAATTAGAATTGGGCAAAGTGAAGCCAGTGAAATTATAATAAGAGATCAAGAAATAAACAAAACATGAATAATGAAAAAATAGAAGAGAAAGTGAAACATCTTATAAGAAATACAACAGATCTGGAGAATAGATCAGGAAGAGAAAATATAAAAATAACTGGAGTAACTGAAGTCATGATAAAAAAAGGAATCTTGATCCAATAATACAAGAAATAATTAAAGAAAATTGTCGTGAAGCATTAGAACAAGGCAGGGAAGCAGAAATAGAAAAAATCCATCGCACACCACTTAAAAGCGATCCTATGAGGGAAAACTCATAGGAATATCATAGTCAAATTCCAGAACCCCCAGCTCAAGGATAAAATATTAAAAACATCAAGATTAAAACAATTTAAATATGAAGGCACCACAATTAGAATTACGCAAGATCTAGCAGCAGAGACATTAAAGGACTGCAAGTCTTGGAACACAATATATCGAAGAGCAAAAGACCAGGGGCTCTGGCCGAAAATATCATACCCTTGAAATTTCAGAATTATCTTGAAGGAAAAAAAAATGGACATTTAACAAACCCTCAGACTTTCAAGACCTTGTTAAAAAAAATCCTCAATAGGAGATTCGACATACAAGAACCAAGAGAAACATAAGGTACACACCAAAGACTGAGTGTAAGGGATTCATAAGAACAGACTACTTACCTTTTATGTAACATAAAATGTAAAATATATGTCTAACATTCTTATTAATAATTGTCGAGCTCATAAGAAAGAGGGAGATAAACCTATGATATGAATTTAAAAAGTAAAACCATTTAGAAACAACTAAAAACAGTAACTATTTTATACAAAAGAGGTGCAAGAGGGCAGCTAGGTGGCGCAGTGAGTAGAGCACCGGCCCTGGAGTCAGGAGGACCTGAGCCCAAATGTGGCCTCAAACACTTGACACACTTACTAGCTGTGTGACCTTGGGCAAGTCACTTAACCCCAATTGCCCTGCCAAAAAGCAAAAAAAAAAAAAAATTAAAAGAGGTACAAGAAGAAGAAAGGATACAGAGGACTTAGATAGGGGAGGAGGGCTGGTAGTTCTGGTAACCTACTTTCATCGGGAATGGGTTTAAGAGGGAACACTATGTATATATTTAGAAGAGTATAAAAGTCTTCTAAATTTGGAAGAAATAAAGTGGTAGGGGTTTAGTATGGGGCGAGAGGACAGGGGAGGGATTTTTAGAGGGGAGAATGAGAGAATAGGTAAAGGGTTTAGATTAATGGGAACAGGAGGATAGGGGAGGGATCCTTGGAGGGGGGGAAGCAAGTAATAGGAAGGCAGAGTGGTTGGTGGAGGAGGAGGGTAGGCAAGTAATAAAAATTTAAATTTTTTTTTTTAAAATAAAATATAATTTTTTAAAAGTAAGATCTACATAATGGAGATTTGCAGCCTCATAACCATCCTTTCCTCTGCCCTTTAAAGTATATGGAAATGCTCATTTTATTGGGTGTTTTATTAAGTTTAGAATAAAAATAGTTTTTTAAAGTATATAGTAGCATTAACTGTTCTTGAGAAAATCATGCCTTTCAGGAAACTGGGGGAAAAATTTACAACAAGCTTCTCTCATAAAGGTCCCTTTTCTAAGATACACAGGGAACTGAATCAAATTTACAAGAAAAAGACGTTCTCTAACTGATAAATGGTCAAAGGATATGAATAGGCACTTTTCAGAGGAAGAAATCCAAGAAATCCATCAATAACCATGTGAAAAAAATCCTCTAAATCACTAATAGTATGAGAAATTCAAATAAAACAACTTTCAGGTACCATCTCACACCCATCCAACTGGCTAAGATGGCAGAAAAGGAAACTGACAAAACACTAAAGCATTGTTGGTAGAGTTATGAACTAATCTGATCATTCTGGAAAGAAATTTGGAACTAGGCACAAAAAGCAATTAAACTGCATACTCTTTGACTCTAAAGAGATCAAAAGAAAGACGAAAAGGACCTATGTTTGAAAATGTTTAGAGCAGCTTTTTTTGAGGTGGAAAAGAATTGAAAACTGAGGGGATGTCCCTTAATTGGGGAATGTCTGAACAAATTATGGTATATGAAAGTAATGGAATACTATTGTGCCAAAAGAAGTAAGGAAGAAGATGGTTTCCAAAAAACCTGGGAAGACTTTTATGAACTGATGCAAAGTGAACTTATATAGTAACATATAAGTTATTTATATAGTAACAGTAGTATTGTAAGTAAAGATAATCAGTTGCTAAGATTTAGCAACTCTGATCAAAACAGAGACTAAATGTACTTCCAAAGGACATAGAATGAAACATGTTATCCACCTCCAGAGAGAGCTCATTTTCTTGTCTTTCTTTTTCTTTTTTTAGGGGGGTGGGGGGAGAGGACATAGCTAATGCAGGCATTTGTCATGTGCAAACTTGTAATGGGTTCTATTTTTCTTGCCTTTTTAAGGGGTAGGGGGAAGAGGGAAAGGGAGAAAATTTAGAAGAGAAAATAAAATTGAATTTAAAAGAAAAAGAAAGTCATGCTTTTGCTCTTTGGGATCACCACTGTTTGAGGGCAGGTAAACTGATGAACCTGGGCACCAAGACTGACCCGTAAAAAGGAATTTTGAAATACCATACTGAGCCAGAGTTAACCTCAGTGTTACAAAATAAGTTTCAATATATTTGGAATGACAATGGATTCTACACAAAAAGCTATCCACTCCCTCCTGTTTGTCAGTCACCACAGGCCATGCCCAAGGAAAGGGCTTTAAACGACCCAGCAGCCCCCAGAAGATTTCACTTACAACAAGGACAAAGTCCAGTTGTTCTTTGCAGGAAAATCCAACAAATGCTCCTAAAACCCCCTCCTCTCCTTATCGGTTTATAACTTTCATTGATATTAAATTAAGTTCTCCCAGAAGCTCAAAGAGACCACTTTATAAATAATACATCTCTGCCTCTGGCCACAGCTGGGAAAGTCAATTAATTGAGCTGAATTTGCATATCAATTCAACTTTGGGATGAAATCTACCTTATTCAACAGCAACAATGGAAAAAGGGTGTGCTTTATTCTGGCCTAAGTATGTCTGGGTTTGTAGTTGGTTCTAAGAGTACTTCATGAGAAAAGACCTTCAGTGATTTTGTTTCCAGGTACTATGACTACAGGGTTTAGCCCTAATGCCTAGAAATCATGAGGCAACATCATCATATGCTGTTGTAATGGGAATTGGGCAATGAGGATCCATTGGGGGGGGAGTGTAGCAGTGAAGCAGGAGACCCACATGAAGACTCAGTGAAGCTGCTTCGGTAAGCTTTTGGTAAGCTTTTGATGAGGTGCAATGGAGGGGCCTGGCTCTCCATTTCAGAGCATGTACAAGTATTCTGTGGCTATTTCATGTTCAGTCATTGCATGGTGAAGAGGACCCTTCTGGTTGGCTGCTAAGGAAGAAAACAAGAGAGCATGTGACATGCCGCAATGGAAGGACTTCCTTCTACTCTTTCCTTCCTATTGGCCATAAGGTCAACTCTGAGCCCCAGAGGGCTGGTGGAACGGGTCCCTGGTCTCCCCATCAGGCATTAGATTTTAAGACATGTGCAAAAGATGGAAGCAAGGGTGGGTAAGGGAAGATGAATAGGAAAGTGAGACCCAGTCTTAACAGGGATGTCGTCAGAAGCACTAAAAGCTTGGAGTAAGAAAAGAAAGCCCCAAACTACAAAAAGAGTTCTTCTTTGTTAACTATATTGAGGTAGCTTAGTTGTATAAGACATCAAAACCTCACAATCTGTTGCTTATCAAAAAAAAACCCCACATCTCAAAAACCAAGTCATACAGAGAATAAAAATGGTAAGATTGGAACAAAATTTACTATGCATCAGGTAAATCCAAAAAAGAGAGTTGCAATCATGCCATCAGATAAAGCACAAACCAAAATTCATAATTTAAATTGAGGAAGAGAGAAAATCAAAGAAGCGGGAGGACCACTATTGGGATGGATGAGACTGTGGCAATGGATGAGAGATAAAAGATGGCTTCTCAGCTCTCGCTTTGGTTCAGTTTCCTCTGCCAAGGAGAATTATCTTGAGCCTGGAAAGGGCAGACTGAATATGAGTAATAAGGACTGAGACTCAAGATAAATGATAAGAGAACCACTAGCTTCCCTTGATGAGTTGGAGTCATAAGGCCCAGTGCACTATATCCTCGAGGTACTGGAAAAAGAACTAAGAGACTTGATTGCTGAACCATTGTCACTGATCTTTGAAAGATGGAGAATAGAAGGTGGAGAACAATTTTAGAGAAGGGATCTTTTTTAAGATAAGAAAATGTATCTTCAGCCTATAAGCCCTGAGTTTGACTTTCCTAAGGGGGGAGAGGGTAGACTGAATGAAGCAATGAATCATTACAACCCCAAGGAAAGTAACTAGCAGAATGGTCTGTGCCAGACACCTTCATTAGGTGAGACCACTTCTCTATGCAATCCATCATCAAAGGCCTTAAAGTAAGTGTAGAAAAAGTTTGTAATCCACTTGGAAGGAAGGAAAAACAGTGGAGGAAATGAGATGATGCTAAACAGGAAGTACATGAATTGATTAAAGGGTGGGTCATGGCCTGTAGGGCTTGTACCAAAACAGAAAGCTAGTTGAGGATGTTGTTACAATAGTATAGCCCAATAGTAGAACAGGTCCAGCTAAGAAATGGATAATGAATACCTAGGAAACAGGAAGAATTGATCGCAAAGGGCCAACATGCCATCATCAAGAACAGGTCACACCAAACTAACTTCATTCCCTTTTTTGATAAGTTTACTCAACTGGTAGGTCAAGGGAATGCTATAGGTCTAGTGTACCTAGATTTTATCAAAGATTTGACAAAATCTTTCATGCTGTACCTATGTAACCCTCAGATGGTCCCAGGAAGTGGGATGTGGCTGTATAGATGAGGGACTTTGGCAATTTGGTTTGCCCCAGGGTGTGGCAACTCTACCAAACCATACCTTCTTCCCTCCAAGTAGCACAAGGGGCTTGGTATTCCTTGGTCCATGCCTCTCGTACCTGCCTCACTGCAGAGGCTTGAAGTTCACTGGATGGCAGTGGCCTACCACTTTAAACTACATGAATTTTGCTAGGAGGTCTCTGGTGAAGGGCCCTAGGGATCTGTACACATCTCTTTTTTCCTTTAAATAACATCCTTGAAAGGCTGTGTGGCTTAGTGAAGAGACCTCCTTCCTGGAGTTGTAAAGACATGAACTCAAATCTAGCCTCAGATGCTTATTAGCTGTGTGACCCTGGGTAAGTCATCTCTCTGAGCCTTACTTCCTCATCTGTAAAATGGATGGGGGTTGGGGGTGGTGGTGAACTAAAGGGCCTTAAGGATTCCTCCTAGCTCAAATCTCTGATCTTTTGCTGCCTCTCAGCACCCTGGGCAACTCTCTAAGTCCAGAAGTCAAAAGTCTACATTAGCAGAGAAAGATTCCACGCTAGGGAGTGCCCTACGCGGCTGAAATTAGAGGTCCAGACTAAAATAAATAACATCCTTAGAGTAGAAGAGCTAGCATTTATATAGCACTTTAAGATTAGCAGAGCGCTTTACAAATAGTATCTCATTTTATACTAACAAACAGGGAAAAGAGGGGCTATTACCATTCTCGCTTTATGGATGAGGAAGTGAGGCAGACAGGGTGAAGTGACTTGCCCAGGGTCACACAGCTTGTAAGTGTTTGAGGCTGGATTTGAACCCAGGTCTATCCATATTCCACTATTCACTGCCCCACCTAGCTACCTACTCTGTCTAGTCTTGGTAGAGGGATCATCACTAAGGCAAAGGATGTGTATGATGAGTCGTACAACTATTTTTTAACTCAAAACCAAAACTTTGGTTTTCCAAAGCTAGAATTCCAAAGAATTCAGTCTCATCAAGAGTGTATCAGAACACCTGTTGTCCCTAACCCTTCCCCCAACCTGGCCAGTGCTGGATCGAATCTCTCTCTGTCACTTTGATGGTACCTGAAAGTTGGTCTCATTTGCTTTTCTCTGATTATTAAGTAGTTGGAATAGTTTTCAAGTGCTCATTAGCGATTTGAATTTCCTTATTTAAGAATTCCATTTAACTCATTTATCCACCAAAAATTAGGCCTTACTCTTCTTATAAAATCTAGATAGAATCTAGATGTTAGGGTTTTTTTGTATCAGATCTGGCTGCCAAAGACGTGGCGTGGCCCCTCCCGCTTGTCCACCAATCAGTTTCCTTTCGAAAACTTCCAAATTGCATTGTACCAAACTCCTTTATTTCCAAATCATCAAATTCAGCTATTCTGTCTCCTACAACTTCTTCCAATAGTTTGAGAAGATTTTCTCCTCTTCTCTGGTGTTGAGGTAAACATATCATTCCTGTTTCTTCCCTTTTTAAATGGCTTGTTTTTGCAAACATTGATCCAAGTGGAATTTATTGTAATATAAGAGGCAGCCGAGCGCAGTAGACAGAGAGCTCCATTTGCAGTCAGAAACCCTGCTTCCAGATGCTAGCTCTGTTCCTTTACAACCCAGGGGATTTGGGGCATGAAATTTCCCCTCTTAAGCCTCAGTTTCCTCATTTTACAAATGAAGGCGTTAGATGAGATGACCTCTAAAGTCCTCTCCAGTTCTAAATCCTCAAGGCCCAAATGCTGTGGTATAAGGCGTGGGTCTAAACACGGGTTTCTCACTGTCTGATTTTCAAAACCATTCCTCCAAAAAAAATTCTTTTGCCTATGCTTTGTGACAGGGATCAATCAAAGCCAAACCTATTGTGTGCCTTCACAAAGGATAATAATCAAGGCTGACATGTCTATGGCACTTTCAAATTCTCAAAGCACTTCATATCTTATCCCATTTTAGCCTCATGTGAAATAAGTTCCATGGATATTATTAGCCCCATTCTACGGATGGAGAGACTAAAATTCAGAGAGGTATGGCTTTGTAGGGGGCAGCTAGGACCACCCGGCCTAGAGGCAGGAAGACTCGAGTTCAAATCCAGCCTCAGACACTTACTAGCTGTGTGACCTTGGGCAAGTCACTTCACCCTCTTTGCCTCAGTTTCCTCACCTGTAAAATGAGCTGGAGAAGAAAATGGCAAACCATTCCAGTATCTTCGCCAAGAACAGCCCAAATGGGTCATAAAGAGTGAGACACAACTGAACAACAACAGCTTAGGAGGGTCACATCATTAGTAGGGGCCAAGAGGCCAGATTCGTATCCAGGTCTTCCTAACCTAAAGCCCAAACTGTCCATCTACTCTACATGCTGCAACCCATCTCACAGAATCCGACAAACATTTGCTGATCAATCGACCCTAGGCAAACCAACCAACCAGCATTTCTTCAACACCTATGTGGACAAAAGCAATGTGGACAAAAGGTCCTTACTTACCCTCTCTAGATGATAAGGTATTCCTTCTAGTCCTGGTGATGAGGAGCTGGCAGTACACCAGAAGATGCCTTCAGCTAATGGGATTCAGATCTTAAGGCTGATTTTCATAGCGAACCACCCCACTTCCTATTTGAAGAAACTGAAAGGGGGGGCCATCAGGCTAGTAAGGAGAAGGGCCAATCCTAGAACCTAGAGCACCCTAACTCCCAGCCCAAAGCTTGTCTCCGCTGCACCGTACCCACAGATGTCAAACTCATTTGACAGATCCATCCAACCTCACAGGAACATAAATCCAGTTTCCCCCATTCCTTTCCTCTAGGGAATCTGGAGACTATGGGGAGACAGGGACAGAGGGAATCAGGCAGGGCTGCAGAGTGGAGTAGTTGCCTCTAAGACTGCTCCATTCTACAGGACACACGCACTGAGACCCCCTCCAAGTGCTTGGCATCCCAGGGGAGAGGGAGGTGAGGCTAGGTTCCCAACCAGAGCCAGGCCATTGGATCATTGTTCACATTATGGGATGGGATGTGGTTGCGGGGGGGATCTGAACACTGATGTTCCTCTGAGTATCCCTCGAGCACCTCTGAGAGTATCTCTGAATAATTACATTCCACAAATACTGATTAAGCCCCTATTCTGTTTGAGGACCCAAAAAATGACAGTCTCTGTCCCTGGGGAGCTGGTCATCTATTGGGTTTGAGAAAATCAGGTATGTACAAATAGGTATAATGGAAAGATCAGACATTATGAAAGCAGAGAAATCCAAACCAAATCCAAGAAGATTGCAGGGAAACTTTTGCCTGGAGGGATCACAGAGGGGGTAGCACTGAGCTGGTCTTATCTTACTTCCTCTAGCATTCTACCCGGCATCCCACGGCTTCCCTCTAACAACAGACAGAAGGGAGAGTAGTACACAGACAGGACCTCCTGGCAGACAGATGCTGCCCTACAGTGCAAAATAAGGCATATGTTACCAGACAAGGCCAACATATCAATTTGTTTTGCTTAACTGTACTTTTTGTTGGGGGGGGAGGGGTGCCAGTTGTTGGGAAGGGACAGTTTTTTAAAGAACATCAATAGGGCATTTTCCTAAAAGAAGCCTGAAGTAGTGCTCCCCTGTTGGGGGTCCCCAGGCCCAGTGAGCTTCTGCAGGGGCTCCCAATCCCTCTGGACTCCAAAGTGGCTTTATTCTTCTAAATGACAGTTTGAAGCCAATGTCAACTCAAGGTGGGGGAGCTGGAAGGCCCACAAGCCCTAAGACAATATGAATCCCCCATAACAACAAGGGAACATTCATCGTGGCCTGCGTCCAAAGCCTATTGAAAGCTAAGTTAATGTGAAAAATCTCCTTAATTCCCTTTTCAATCATTGCAGAGCACAGAGCCTCAATCCGTGTCCCTTTCTGTTATGAACAATTCCACTCAGTTTCCAGGAATCCCTGTGCCTCTCACCTCCATCTGCTTCATTGGGGGGGGGGGGGGGGGGGGCTCACAGATCAGCCAGGGGAGATCTTTTCTTTAACCTCACATCTACTCCCATGACAACCCAGGGGACATGGTTATGCAGGAGCATTATTTAGATAGAGCAGTGGAAGGGCAAGCAGACTGGTGGTAGGGATGTGGTATAGGGTGTGGCATGGTCTGGATTCTTGTGAGCAGGGGCTAGGGACTTTCTGGAAAAGAGGACGGCTTCTGTTCAAGCAGCGGCAAAGGGCTAAGGGTCAGGTGGAGAGGCCGGAAAAAGGGGACCCCAAGTGACACCCAGGATTCACTTTCCCATGACTGCCATCCCTTCCCTTCCTCTTCTCCACTTCCTTCTTTCTATTTCTCCAGTTGTTGCTCTGTCATTTTTCAGTCACATCGGACTCTTCGTGACCCCATTTGGGGTTTTCTTGGCAGAGATACTGAAGTGGTTTGCCATTTCCTTCTCCAGCTCATTTTCCAGATGAGAAAACTGAGGCAAACGGGGTTAAGTGACTTGCCCAGGGTCACACGTGTCTGAGGCTGGATTTGAACTCAGACCCAACATTCTATCCACTGCAGCACCACCTACCAGCCCCTTCCATCTCTCTAGACTCCCTACCAAAGCTCAGGTGGGATGTATTTAAGTACCTCCTAGGTGCATGCCCCTAGGACTACATACAGATGGATAAACCCTTCTGACAAGGGACTTCCCATCTATTATAGAAACCTCAAGGATACTTAACCTTTCTCTGACTGTTTTCTCAGCTACAAAATGAGGAAGTTGGCCTAGGCAGCATCTAAAGTCCCTTCTGGCTCTGACATGGAATCGTAGACTTAGAGAAGGGAAAGACCTGACATACATACATCATTTAGTCCCTCTAGCCCATTTTACAGACATAGAAACTGAGTTGAGGGAGCAGAGATTGCCAGGGTCCTGAACACAGCCTTCAGCCTCAAACAGAATGCAGCCAAGCTCTCAGGATCATTTATTTGAAACTGGAAGGCATCTCCCTGCCCCCCCCCCCACACACACCCCTTCTCAGTGTTAAAAACATAGATACCCACACTTCTGGCCAGGCTGAGGGGAATCTTTTGGGAAGAAATCATTTATTATGTAAATAATTACCCCCTTCTTTATCATGTTTTGGTTCTGTTTTGATGCTTCTATTTGGCAGAGGCTTAGGCAGAGGACTCAGAGAATCTTAGGAAGGGGGCTAAGAGAGCATCTGGTAACTCCCCTCATTTCATAAAGGGGAAACTGAGGTTCAGAACAGGGCCCCCCACTGCTTGGGTATGACGGGACTCTCACCCCTGCACCCCAAAGACAAGCTCTCACATCCACCATGGGCTGCGTGGGCTGCTGGCTGGACAGGTCAAACAGGACTCTCCCTTCAGTGAAGGCTGCCTTTGACTGAATGTTTGCAATCAAACACCTTGGTCAGCTTTAATGTCATGTGGCCAATTCAGCTCCCTGTGGGCATTTTCCTCATCAGGCTATTTGGAAATGTCTTGTCATTTTCAATTCTGTTTCAACTACCCTTGCCTCTTATTAGCTGTGTGACCTTGGGCAAGTCACTTAATTTCAGAGCCTCAGTTTTGTCATCTGTCAAACAAACGGATTGGACCAGATGATCTCCAGGGTCCCAAGCCTATGATCCTGAGTCAACAGAAACCTCATTTTGTGCCAAATGTAAATTGAGCCAAATCATAAACCTTATTTTCATTTGGTTTGATCCACCAAGAATTTACAGAGTACCTATTCTGTCCTGGGCAGTGGGGGCACAAGGACAAAAACCCAAAGTGCCATCCTTTGGGTTTGCATTCTTTTTTGGTTTTTGTTTTATTTTTTTGGAGGGGGAAAGGCAGGGCAATTGGGGTTAAGTGACTTGCCCAAAGTCACACAGCTAGTAAGTGTGTCAAGTGTCTGAGGCCAGATTTGAACTCAGGTCCTCTTGACTCCAGGGCAGGTGCTCTACTCACTGTACCACATAGCTGCCCCTTGAGTTTTCATTCTAATGGGCAGAACATTAACAACCCCTTGAGTTTGCATTTTGATGGGCAGAACATTAACAACCGGGAAGGGGAGGCAGCTCATGAAGGCTTCCCAGAGGATGTGACCCCTGAACTGAGCCTTGAAAGAGGACAAAGATGGGGCAGTTAGGTGGTGCAGTGAGTAGAACACCCGCCCTGGAGTCAGGCAGGAGGACCTAAGTTCAAATCCGACCTCAGACACTTGACACATTTATTAGCTGTGTGACCTTGGGCAAGTCACTTAACCCCAATTGCCTTCCCTTCTTCCCTCCAAAAAAAAAGAGGACAAAGATTCCAAGACACGGCAAATGAGAAGGGATTCCACTGTAGGAGGGGAGCAAAGCCTGGGCAAAGGCACAGAGAGAAGAGATGACGTGGCAAGTTCAGGGACCATCTAGGAGGCTACTCTGGCTACAGCATGGTGTGCTTAGAGGGGAGTAATAGGACTTAAGGCTGGAAAGACAGGTGGGGATCAGGTTCTAGAGGGCCCTACGTGTCAGGCTGAGGAGGATTTGGTATGTGATCCTAGAGGCAATGAGGAGCCACTAAAGTTTTTTGAGCAGGGGAGTGCCATGGTCAAAACCACACTTTAGGAAGACTTCTTTTGGCAGCTTGTGGAAGACAGACTGGAGAGGGGAGACTAGAAGCAGAGAGATTAACTAGAAAGCTACTAAAGTAAGTCCAGGGAAGGACTGATGACATGGTCACCCCAGTCCTCAAGGAACTTCCAATCTATGCTTTTTTGGCTTCTAGAATACTACACTATCTTATCTTATAAATGAACCAACTTTTTATTCAGTACCTGCTCAGTGACTTGTCCAGAAACACACAGCTTCTAAAAGGCAGAGACAGAATTGAAAAGTAGGCCTCCTATGCTCAGGATACAGCATGATCCAGTGGGAGAAAACACTAGATTGGGAATCTGAGGTCCTGGGTTCAAATCTTGGCTCTGTCCTTTACTTGTTGGACCACTCACCCTCTGCAGCCCCTGCCCCCTCTCCACCTGTGATCTGACTCTAAGCTCAGTGTTCTTTCCACTAGCTTGCTAAAACAGTCTGAAAAAAGTCACTGGATTTCCACTGGAAATCTACTAGACTGTCACAGCCCCTTCGGAGTAAGACCAGCTTCCAAACATTAACATTTCTGTGCCCATCCCTGCTGTCCATGGTATAGCCTAGCACAGGATCTTCCACAAAGTACATGTTCCTCCTTTGTGGAAGGGAGATTGGTGATGCCTTTGCCTTCATCCTGAATTGCATTTTCATGGTGATCCTAGTTTGGGGGCCTAGCCTGGGATAAAATCAACGTGGAGAATTCTCCCTCACCTACGCAGATGGGCAACCGTTTGTACCCTAGAAAAGAGGCTAGTTAGTAGTACAGTGACAGGGTAGGGAACTTGCCTGGGTCACACAGCCAGTAAGGATCAGGGGTGGGACTTGACCCCACGCTACCTCAATACTAATTAACATCCTTTTTTCCATTTGATTTAAAAGAATTTTTTTAAAAATCTCTAAAGGACAATCTCCACAAACAAGAAAGCAAGCAGCTCTTGCTGTGTCTCCTGGAGTGAATCTTGACTGCTGTAAGGCAGCCGGGAATGGGGGGAGGAGGGGGGAGGACAGCACAGATGGGACCTGGAGAGGGAGAGGGAGCATTTCAAGGTCTGTCTCAGTCCTTCCCCTAATCTCTCCCTTGTTGGCTTTCTGCATCTCTAACTCGAATGCCGAACCATCTTGTAGATGAATGTCAAAATCCAGGGAAGCGTCGATTACGGCAGAAATGCCATTGTCCTTGGAGCTCTTTGTCAATTCATCAGCCAAAATAACTGCTCACAGCTCAGTCAATTGAGCTGTGCTTTCCTTGTCTGATGGTCCGGCGGCCCATTCCTCCCACCTTGTTTTCATTAGCTGGGGCCAGGATGCTCCTGAGCTACTCAGCTACGTGGGTGTTATGAGTATTATTCCTTACTCTGGTACAGCTTCTCTCTATGACCTTGGGCAAGTAGTGGAGCCAGAGTCAGTTCAAATATTGCCTCAGACAGCTGTGCAAACTTGGGCAATTCACTTAACCTCTCTGTGCCTCAAGTACCATCATCTGTAAAATGAAGGCGTTGGGACTGCCCCTAAGGTTCCTTCCAGCTCTCATTCTATGATCTAAGTCACTTCCCTTCTCTGGGCCTCAGTGTCCTCCTCTGTCAAATGAGGAACCTGGGCAAGACCGAGGGTCAAGGGCAGATAACTGAGTTCAAACCCAAAAGGATGGCATGCTCTTGTGCTGGAACACTAAAGGCCCAAATGAGCAATCCAACAGGAATTTAAGTGTCTATTATGGACAAGGCGCTATTCTAGGTGCAGAACATTTTAAAATAGTGTCTACACTCTCAAGGTGGGGCAGGGTGTGCGATAGGTAATAAACAGGTAAGGATATACACAATAATCTAAGGAGGAAAATGGAGAGTGTAACTAAGGGGAATCAGAGACGTCTAAAGATAGTCTGAACTGAGCCCAGAGGTTTAAATCCAGGTTTGAGCGCTAGTCCTATACCTTCCTACCTGTGTGACTTTGGGTAAGGTCCTTCCTGTCCCAAAGGACAGGACAAAAGGAAGGGGGGAAGGATTGGATCAATATCCACCAGGGTCCTGGTTCCATCCACCCCAAGTATGTTAGGTTGACTCAGGCTCCCTAGCTGCTGACTCCCTAGTGACCTAGGGCCATGTGGCCGTGGCCTTCTGCTGGCCTAAGGGACTAAAATGTCCTGCCCACATGGAGTAAGAGACTTCAGACTTGGTAGATATCCTGTGGCAGGCAAACCAAAACCCTTAACCCATTTGACTACGCAGGCCACCCAGCTCTACCCGAGCTAAGCATGGAATCCTTGAGTATCTCTTCCCTACTATGGCTAAAGAAAGCCCTTTTTAACTGGTGAATGATCTACAAGTGTCTCATTTGGTACCGGCCCACTACAGGATGCCGGGGTTAAAACCAGATGGGGGACTGTGAGTGAGGGTGTTGGAGAGAGGATATTCACATCTTTAATTCCTCAGAAGGTACTAAAAAGGGCAGGCTATACTCTAAGTGAATTTTTACTTTTAAAATGTTTCAAACCCATCCCAAACAATAAGTAAACTACATGTTTGAAGGCAGCCTCTAGACTCCAGAGTTCCAAGAGGGAAGAGGGTGCAGTTCACCAGAATCCCATGGGCACTTTCCCTGGAAAGAGCTTAAAAGCTCTGGGGAAGAAGGAGGAGTCCCCCTGGCCCAGGCTCCCCTCTAAACGTTAAAAAGCTTCCCTATTGGGCTCCAGGAGAGAAAATGGCATGATAATTCAGGGCCCTGCTATAATCCTACGTGTTAGGGAGAGAATGGCAGATTAGGGCTCTCCAGAGAAAAGTGGGCATGAGTTAAAAAGGTTCAATTATAGGGTGATGTTGGAATTGAGGGGAGGGAGTGGGGTGAAGCAGCAGGAATCAGAGTTGGCCAAAAAGGTTCCCTGAAGGTGTGAGGGGAGGGGGAGGGCTTTGAGTGGGTCCTTAAGGCATTAACAGTATTTCAGGAGAGAAGGCATTTTAACTGGAGCAAATGCTCCAGGGTAGGACTAAGTTGGGGGAAAGAGGAAGAGGGGCAGCCCTTGGGTATATGAGAGTGAAAGGGAAGGAGAGCTGGCTGGGCCAGTGGGGAGGGGCTTGTGCTCTGCCCACATTGGCTGGACAGGGCAGGCCTTGGCAAGGCCAAACCCAACGCCATCTCGATTCTCCTCATGCCAGGGCCTCTTCCAAACTCCCCTGGCCATTGTTCAGGAAGGAAAACTTGGGAGTCATTTAAATCCAGTTCAACAAACACTAGGCCCCTACTGTATACTAGGCACCAGAAACAAAAGGCAGAACGTCCTTTAGGGGCTTACATGTTACAGATAAAAGAATACAAAAAATAGATTACCAATATATCAAGTAATGGGGGGGGGGGGAGTGGCACACTAACAACTGGGGAAATAAGGAAGGGCTTCTTCTACGAGGTGGAATTTAAACTGAGCAAAGGCATAGAGGTGGTAGATGGAATGTCACCCACAAGGAATAGCAAAGAGGAGAGTTTGGCTGGAACAGAGAATGGGCAAAGGGGAATAATGTAAAACTAATCCTCTTACACTCCTCCCTCTCAGTGTTCCATATATATATAAACTCCCTAATCCTGCGAATTTCTCCTTTAAAATGGCCCTCACACCTTCCTCCTCATCTATTGTGACCATCTCACCACATTTGTCAACCTGAAATCCAAATTATTGCCAAAGACCACTCCCACCAGATCTGATCACATCCCTCTCCTGCTCAGATGCCTTCCATGGCTCCCCATGGATGGACTATGGGATCAAGCCCAGGCTCCTTTGCCTGACACCCAAGGCCCTGAAGGCAGCATGGTGTTCTGAGGACTCAGATTTGAATCTCCCCTCTACTATAAACTAGATGCAGGGGACCTCACTAATCGGGCACCCAACCTCCTCTTCTAGCCTTACCCCACACAAAACAAGCCAAGTCAGCCTCCTTTCTAGCCCTTCCCCTTTTCCCAGGCTTCCACTCATTCCCACCTCAGTACTTTTGCTCATGCAGTGCCTCTACCCAGAATGCTCTCCTTCCTTTCTCCAGGAAGTCTTTGTTAATCATCCCAGCCCACAATGATTTGGTTATTCAGCAAATATTGATTAAACACTGACAGATCATTCCATCCTCTGAACTCCCCTAACATTTACCGTCTCTGTTCCATCCATTAATCATCTGCTACCCAATACTGGGAATTAAGTTGTATGTCTTCCCTGACCAGACTCTTAAGTTCCTTGAAGATCACGACCATTGTTTATCAGTTTCTTTAGTCCTCATCCTGCCTAAGCCACTGCCGGGCACATAGTAGGTGCTCAATAAATACACATTGAGGGAATGAATGAACGAATAAGGGACTTTGAATTCCAGCCAAGGAATGTAGACTTTTATCATTGGAGCAGGACAGGGATGTGACCAACATGGCATTTTTTTTGCAGGAGTGATCAATCAGGCAGGGATGCTAGAGGGCAAGTCTGTCTAGACTCCTGTCCAAAGGGATTTATTATTAGAAGGCCCAGAAGGACCACGCTGTAACATATTACATGGTTCTGTAGCGTGTGTGTAGAACTTCAGGAAATTAACTACACAAGAATCTTACTGGTTAGAGCTGGCAAGGGAGCAGTGTGCTACAATGGAAAGAATATGTCGTCAGAGAATCCTGGTTCAGATTCGGGTTCTCCCATTCATTGGCTACGTAACCTTGGGGAAATCAGTCTTCCTCTAGGTCTCAGGCTCATCCTGTGTCAAATGAGGGAGTTGGATATCCAAAGTCCTTTCCAGTTCTAATCTGAAAATGCTCAGGAAACTGAGGCCCAGGGAGGGAAGTGACCTGCCCAAGGCCACACAGTGACTTTTTGAAAGCATGTGTGCCATGGAGTCAGCTGAGTCCCCCCATCTTGCTGCCTCCTGCCATCCCAAGGTCCGAAGCTACACTGGTGGTCTAACGGCTGGTCTATCTCCACATGGCTGGTCCCTCTAGCCTCCTGCTGCCTGTATAGGACTATTAGTGCTCCTGGCTGAAGGGGGAATAGCCAGCCAGCTATGCTTTCTCAGCCCCTCAGCAGAGTCGTTCTGCAATCAGTGTTAGTTACATGAGAAAGAGCGCAGGCCTCGGGAGTCGGGAACTTTTGTGTGACTCCCAGTTCTGCTGCTTCCAGTCTCTGTCCCTTTCGTTCTCTGTGCCTCAGTGGCCTCAGCTGCTCACACTACCCACTCTACCGGCTTATTATGAGGACCAAGTAAGGGAATGCATGTGAAACGCTTTGGAAGCCATAAGACATTACATAAATGGCAGCTATTCCCGAAAGGTAGCATGCCACAGTGGTAGGTATGCCAATCTGGCAGTCAAGAGACCCAGTTTCAAATCTTGGCTCTACCACCTCTCAGAGCCTCAGTCTACCTCACCTATAAAATGGGGCTAACACTATATATACTTTATACCTTGAGGGAGAAAGAAAGCACTTTGGAAATCTTCAGAACATTATAGAAATACGACCTATTGTTATTTATTAAGGAAACTTAGCAGGTGAGAACTTCATCCTGAAAAAGCTATCTGTGCTGTCTTGTTCTACCAAGGCCTTGACAATTAAGAAGCCTGACCCTTTGTGCTCAGGAGAAAGGAGAAGATATTCAAACACCCAAAGCAGTGCTTCCATTGCACTTCAAGAAAAGCCATTTCTAGGAATTTCCAAAATACATTCTCTGGTAATGGCTGCCTTTATCCCCAAGCACAGTGCTGGGCACCTTCGGCAATACCAAGTCAAGTAAGACATGGGTCCTGTTTTCAAGGACCTTGCTTATAGCCCAGTAGAGAAGATAGGATGTCGATTGATATAGTATTAATAGGTTGGAGTTTTTCCCTCTCTGTCTCACCTTGAGGATTACAAAGTCCTTTCCTCACAACCATCCTAGGACGTGGTATTATCCCCATTTTACAGATGAGGAAAATGGAGGCCCAGAAGGAAAGGAAGTGACTGACCCAAGATCACATGGATACAGAGTGTGGGGTTTGACTTGAACCCAGGGCTTACAGATTCCCAAAACATCCCCCATAGTGGGTGGCCCCTCAGAAGGAGAGCTGCGGCATAGGCGCCCTGCCAAATGTGTGGTGCAGAGAGAAAATGCAGCAGGAATCCAGAGAAAGGAGAGGTCTTCAGTCCTATTAAACTAATTGAGTCTGAGAGAAGGCCAGAGGATCCGAAAGACATCGTAATTAAATGAAGCCGATCGATGCCAGCCCTTAGCAGCAGCAAAGCCTCCAAAACCATTGGCTGGGACAGGCACAATTGCTCTGTTTGAGGAGCCACAGAAATGAATTACGGCTGCAATTATGCAAGTGATAAAATGCTCATCTAAATGGGAGCTGTCAAGACTTCATTTGGTTAAACGCCGTGCCCAGAAGCCGGCCACCAGGCGCTACATCATTGCCCGTTTTTCTGGCCCATGGTCCACATGATTAATGAGGACCTTTCTGGGCTCCTCTAGAAAGAGGCAATCCCACTACTCAATTGGGTCTTGGTTTAAAGCAGGAAGGGGTGGAGCTAGTGACCACCCTCCATCCCTGAACCAGCTTCCCCCCTTCCCAACCAGATTTTGAATCACAAGATTGAGCCATTTTGCCCAAGCCCTTCATATTCAGGCCCACTGAAGGGTGGTTGTTTGCCCAAGGTGACACAGATAGTAAGTAGGAGAGCTGAGACCTCAACCCAAGGCCTCTTTACAACCTGCTCCCCACCCAACCAGCACTGAGGGTAACCACCCCCTACCACCATTACAGGCGAGTCCAAGGGAGCCAGCTTGGGGAAGGGTCACATGACAGGATTTAGAGCTGGACTATCTTAGATGCCTCCAGTTTCATCTTCAAAATGAGCTAAAGAAGAACAGGGCAAACCACTCCGGTATCTTTGCCAAGAAAACCCCAAATGGGGTCACCAAGAGTCGGACACGACCAAAAAACGACTAAATAACAACAATCTTAGATCTTAGAGGCATCTCACCCAAACTCTCTAATATTACAGATGAGGAAACTGAGAGAGGAAGAAAAAATTGTCCATAGTCACACAAGCAGTAAATAGCAAAAGCAGGATTAGAAATTTGCATATCATCTAAAGCTATGTTGGGCCATAGGATCTTTTGTGAAAGACATCAACAGGCCAAAATAATGGACTGAACCTTGGAAGAATCCAAATAGAGATAGATGTGAGAGTCATACAGTTAGGTTCAAAAAACCAGTTACGCAAGTATAGGATGGAGGATATTTGGCTAGACCACAGATCACCAAAAAAGACTTGGGGGGAGGGGGGAATCAGTGTACTGCAATACCCAAATGATTCCGTTCACAGGTCATCTGATCTTGGGTTGCACTATGAGAAGCAGGGTGTCTAAAACCAAAGAAATGAGAACAGCCTCCGCCCTGGTCAGCCCACATCTCAAGTACTGTGTTTAGTTCTAGATACCACATTTTAGAAAGGATGTCACTAGATTGGGGAACTTTCAGGGAAGGGCAACCAGAATGGTAAAAAGCCTCAAGAATGTCCCGCGGGAGGATTGATTTAAGGAACTGGAGATTGTTTAAGCCTGGAGAGAAGAGAGAAGACTCGGGGAGCACATGAGAGCTGGCCTCAAGTATGTAAAGCAATGACGATAAGACTTTCTCTGCTTGGACCCAGAGGGCAGAGTGAGGAACAATGGGTAGAAGGTACAGAGATGGGGAGAAGGTCCACAGATCCATTCAGGCTTGGCATGAAGCAAATGGAAGAGGCCCGCAAAGGCCAGATAGGCCCAATCGTCAGAAAAGGGAAGAGGGTGGAACCTGCAAATTATGGACTCAGGAGGCTACCTTGGATTTCTGGCAAAATTCTAGGCAAGCTAATTAAAGGGCTGGATGATGAGCACTTAGAAGGGAAAGTCCCCAGCACAGGGATCTTGTCCTGGAACGTGTCCTGCCAGCCTTAAGTTATTCTTTTTTGGCCCGGGTTACTAGATCAGGGGAATGCTCCACAGTGCCTGGATTTCACCAAACTATTTGCTGTTCTCGGGTGTTATTTTTGTGAATGAGACAGAAAGATGGAGGCCATGCAATCACCCAGTTAGAAGGAGATACCCAATTAGTGAAACCGTCCCAAGCAGAAGCCTCTGCTCTGTGAGGCCTTCCCTGACCTCTACCCTGAGTGCTTTCTCCCTCCTCAGATGAGTTTACCATTGCTTTATTTCTGAATATGTTGTATCCCCCCTCTCCTCCAGTAAAATGTGAGACATGTAACAGGGGATATACACGTATGCGCATGTATGTACAAACACAAAGGTGCATACCTGAAGCCAATTCAGTTGTTAAATTTTTCATACTGAAAATTTAAAACCTCAAACTACAAAGCAGGGTTTGATTTATTTTGTTGAATGCTGGGTAACCACAGGTGACCACGTGGGCAAGTCACTTAAGTGATCCTCATCCACAAACTGGACTGCCCACGTGGTCACCTGTGGTTACCCAGCTAGTTGGGGTCAGAGGGCTGGGATGGAATACAAGATGTAGAGCAGGAAAGCCGCATTGGCAATAGTACTGGACTGGAAGTGAGCCTAGTCTTTGTCTATGCTGGAGGCCATGAGGTCCTAGACTAGTGGTGGCCACAGGGATGGAGACAAAGGGTGGATTAGAGACAGGTTTTGGAAGCAGAGTCTACTACGGGCTCCCAGGGCAGGGGCAATAGGTTGTTGTTTTGTCTTTATATCCCCAGGGCTGGCATACAGTAAGCCTTTAACAAATACTTACTGATTACCTAACTTTGTTAGTGCCTTCTCCCCTTGAATTTATTTGCTCAACCCGACCCATTGCCCCTGCCTTTTACAATGCAAATGCTCCGGGCTGGGAAACTCATTTAGGCTTCCCCAGCTGGGAAGGGAGGCTTTCTTTCTAGGGAAGCCCTAGGCTTAGAGGATGTGGGAAGGCAAAGAAAGCCCAAGAGAGAATGGGAGAGGAAGGGGCAGGCCCCTGACAGATTTGGCTGACCAGAGAAGAGAAGTCTAGTCCAATGCTCTCATTTTATTGAACGGCGAACCAGACCCACCAAGGAGAAGTGACTCACTCAAGGTCACAGTGGCAGACTAGGGATTCACACCCAGGTCCTCCTAACTCCAAAGTCAGGATTCTTTCTACTGAGCTCTCAGAAATATTTTGGAAAGAATCAGAGAACCTAATTCAAGCTAAAATCAGTCAACAACCATTTCCTAAGTATTTAACTGTGCCTGGTACTATGCTGAACACTAGAGATATAAAGAAAGACAAAAACCCAGTTCCTGTCCTCAAGGAGCCTACATTCTAAAGAGGAAAACAATGTAGAAATAATCAGGTATATAGAAAATATAGACAGTAAATGGAAGCTAATCTACAGGGGATATGACATTAGCAGCTAGAAGGGAGGGGAAAAGGCCTCCAGCAAAAGGTGGGAGACAGATGGAAAGGGAGAAGAGAACAGACATGGAAATAGTCAGTGCAGAGCCACAGAGATGGGAGATGGAGGAACAGCAAGAAGGGCAGAGTGGCTGGATCAGAGTGTGTGGAGGGGAGTAACGCGTAAGAAAACTGGAACACGAAGGGGCCAGGAGGCCTTTATATAGCTCCTGGAGGTAATAAGAGAGCCATGTTCACATCTTCCTATGCTCATGTCTGACCATGTCACCCCCTCTCTACAATAAATGGCTCCCTATCACCTCCAGGAGCAAATAAAAAATCCTGTTTGGCTCTTAAAGCCCATCGTAACCTGCCCCTCCCTCCCTTTCCAGTCTTCTTACACCTTATACCTCCCCCCCCCACTACCTCCACCTTTACCACCTCCACCACCGCACTCAGAGATCCAGAGACACTGCCCTCCTTGCTGTTCCTCAAACATGTCACTTCATCTCCAGACTCCAGGCATTTGCACTGGCAGTCCCCCATACCTGGGATGCTCTCCCTCCCCATCTCCACCTTCTGGCTTCCCTTGCTTCCTTCAAGTCCCAGCTAAAATCCCACTTGCTACAGGAAGCCTTTTCCCATTCCTCTTAATTGTAGTGCCTTCCCTCTGTTGATTATTTCCAATTTATCCTGCATATAACTTGTTTGTACATAGTTGTTTGCATGTTGTCTGCCCTATGACTCTGAGCTCCTTGAGGGCAGGGAATTTCTTTTGCCTTTCTTTGTAAGCTGGTGCTTAGCACAGCAGGGGAGGGGGTGACATAGTCAAACCTGAGATTTCTCAGCTGAGTAGATGGAAGGGGGAATGACTTGAGGCAGAGAGACCAATCAGAAGGCTGTTGCAAGTGTCCAGACACAAGTTAATACGTCCCCCTGAACTAGGGTGGTGGGGATGTGAGTGGAAGGAAGGGGACCTAGATATTGTGAAGGTAGAAACTAGAACGGGATTGGTGGGGGATTTTGTATGCGTGGGGTGAGGGAGAGGAGACAAGGACCAACTGAGGTTGGGAGCCTAGGGGACCTGGACTATAGCGGTGCCCTGCTATAGTGAATATAGGGAAGGCAGGGGTGTGCTGGAGCCAATGGTTAGATTTCAGTGCGGGGATTTCCAGCAGGGCTTGATTTGTTTTGTAGATTGTCTGGTCTTGAGAAAGTGATGGAGAAAATGTTAAAAATGCAGATTTAACTTGAAAGTGTGAATTTTCCCTGAGAGCCAGTTGTTATACAATTACCAGCACACTCCTGATGGTTGGGCAGTTTGAAAAAGAGGGGAGGGGGTGGGGGAGGATAATGAGTTCTCTTTTGAAGATTCCACACTAAAAGCCCAGATGCAGGGGAATGGAAAATCAAGGTCCCCAGAGGACCTGACCAAGAAATGACCATGCTAAGGGAGTAGTTTTTGAACCCAGGACCAAGATGAGCTCCACAGCCTGGGGGAGAAGTCAGGCTGAGCCTATGGGTGGGAATTCAGTAAGCTCAGCTGCCCTAGGAAGACTTTTATTTGGGGGAGACAGGATAGATAGGTAGGGCTACGTTATTAAACAATAGCAGTGCTTGCACATAGCTGGGGCAAAATTGATGTTTGCTCATTTGAATTTACAAAGATGTTACTTGGAAAGTACTGGACTGAGAATAAGGCAGCCCAGAGGCTTGGATTCCGGTCCCAGCTCTGACACAGTATGATGTTGGGTAAGATCCTTTCCTATGTGTCTCAGTTTCCCCATTTAAAAAAGGAGGGAGAGATTAGCTAGATGGTCTCTAAGGCCTTCCCAGCTCTAACATGTAATCAATGGTTTTACAGCAGGGGATACAGGATAGTGCCCTAGGAAGAACACTGGGTCTAGAGTTGGAGAGTCTTGGTTTAAACCCTACCTAGGTCAGCAGCCTCCTTGCTATGTGAATTTAGACGATCTCCCTTGATCCCTGCAGACCACATATTGTTAAGTGTCTGAGGCCAGGTTTGAACCTGACTACAGGCCTGGCAATCTATCCACTGCAGCACCACCTAGCTGCCCATGTGGCCTGCAGGGATCCTTAGTATGTACTATTTAATGGCCCTGTTTCTATTTGAACCAACCCTGGCCTGTTCCCTGCCCGCCCCCACCCTTTTATGTGCTCTGTGCATGAGGCAGGCATAGACCTGTAGTTAAAAAAATGAATGCTAGTTCTAGGGACCCAGAGATCAATCACCTTGTGAGGTCTTATTCCAGCCCAACACAAGAGGGCGATGTTTCAGAGAAGTGAACATGGACCTCCCAGGATGGGGCAGGAAGAGCAGAGCCATCCTAAAATCAACTTTTTATGAAAAATCAGTTAATAGGGGACAGAAAGAAAGCTTGGACCTCAGGACACAAGGCTCCATAGTGGGAAAACCAAAAGCCAGTGACACTAGAAGGCCACTGCCTGAGGAAGGAGCAGAATGGGAGAGGAAGGAAGAGAGCTTTGTATTCTAATTAATGAGCCTCGTTAGGTGGGTGCTAAGCCAACAGAACAGAAGCCCTGGTAGGATCCTGGTAGTCTTCCAGTCCCGGGACAACTTTTACTGCCAGAGACTAAGCCCATTCTAGGATTATAGTGTATATAATACATATACACATCTCACCTCTGCTACATACTACTTTATGTGGCCCTGGGCAAGTCACAGTCCAGTGCTTGGCACACAGTAAGGGCTTAATAAATGCTCTTTTATTCATTCACTCAGTGCCCTAGGGCTACTTTCCAAGACACTAAATTGGAGAGCAAGCGCCCTCCTACAATCTTGTAAAGGGAGTTTCCTCATTAGGACTTCCCTTTGCCAGTGAAATTGATGTGGTAGGGGAAAAAAAATCATGTGTACTTGAAACATTCATCAAGAAAAGTGGGAGCAGGGCAGCTAGGTGGTGCAGTGAGTAGAACACTGGCCCTGCAGTCAGGAGGACCTGAGTTCAAATCCGACCTCAGACACCTGACACACTTACTTAGCTGGATGACCTTGGGCAAGTCACTTAACCCCAATTGCCCTGCCTTCTCCCCCATGCAAAGAAAAAAAAAAGAAGAAAAGAAAAGTGTGGAAGCAGGGAGCATAAAAAAAATAACTAGGATTAATGTTGAAAGACCAGCCAAGACGGTGGTGGAATAGGAATCCCTCTCTACAACTACAGCCAAGATCTCACAGGCTTGGCTAGTCATAGAGAAATTCAGAAGACTCCTTTCTAGCCTGAGATAACCAGTTCTACCAACTGGCAAGTAACTAGAGCAGAAAAACTGTGAGAACAGCTATGGACCAGGATTGTGCCCCAGGGTTCTGAAGTAGGCCAAGCCAGCAGCCCAGGAGCACTGCGGCTCGGCACCACCCCAGGAACAAGTTAAATTTGCCTACACTGGAATTAGGCAGTTCCTAACTAACTCCTAACAAGTGGAACCACCCAGGGGGGCAGTGATCAGATTGAGCCCTTGATCTGACTGCCTAGAGCTCACAGGAAATTTGCAGCTTCCTGTGATCCTTGAAGAACACAGCCCTGAATACCCAAAGAACGTGGTGGGGGAACCCCAAATAAGATAGACGAGGACCATATAAGGCCATCATGACAGTGCTCCAGAAGTACAGAACCTGGCCCAAACACCAAGTCCCAGGCTGGAAAAGGAGAATAAATCCAAATTGCCTACAAGTAGCAAAGCCTCAAATAACAACACAACACAGTTGGCCACCAGATCAACTAGAATTCATCAAAGAAATAAAGCAAGAATTTGAAAAAAAAAAAGTTTTAAATTATATTAGAAATGAAATGAGAGGGGTAGAGAAAAGAATTCGAAAAGAAATGAGAGTTTAAGAGGCAAAACTTGGAAAGAGTATCAGCAGCTTAACACGAGAGGTTCAATGACTCCATAACACAAGAAATATTTCAACAACCAAAAGATCAAAAAAGTAGGAAAAAAACGTATCCCCAATAGAAAATAACTGACCCCGGAAAACAGATCAAGAAAGCATAATTTGAGAATCACTGGACTCCCTGGAAAGCCAAGACAAAACAAAAAAAAGTTTGGATATAGCCACTGTTTAAAGAAATAATGAAAGAAAACTACCCAGATCCGGCAGAATGACAATAATAATAGCTAGCACTTATGTAGCTCAGGAGGCAGGCTGCTTTTGAATAGCTCCTAGTTAAGGGTGGTTTTTACATTTTAAAATAAAGTTTGATTGTTATTTTAAAATGTAAAATCCATTCTTGGGTGCCCCTCCCCCAGCCTAGGCCAAGAGGATCTGGCCCTCAGGCTATAGTCTGCAGACCTTTATTCTAATGTAAGAACCCTAATGGCATCAGAAGTTATAAAGGGAGTCAAGTAAGACATCTGGTAATTATCTTTTTTATGTTTTGATGATCTTAAAAGAAAAGGAAGGGGGGAAGGGAATGATGTATTATAAGAAATGAATAGTGGAATCTGAGAAATGAAAGGGAGATGGGTTCAGGCCAGCCTCCCATCCAGTGGGTGCCTTCCTTCTAACATCTGTATGAACACAACACTTCAGAGGGACAACTGGATCCCACAAGGATATAGTGATAGGAGTCTGAGTCTCAGTGCCCCTGTCAAAATCTATCTTCCTTTGGCCCTCTCTGGGGCCAAACAGCACGACCCTCAGATCCTTGGAGAGCTCTTGTCTCCCATTCCCTCTGCCAATAGAGTCCCCATGTGCCATTTCTACCACCCACCCTCCTGAGGGCCTAGCCTAGGGCTCCCCTAAACTAGTTACTTCCACTGAGTTTCATGGTTATCTTCTTCTGGATGAACTCCAGTTCGTCAACATCTCTTAAAATCTAATGCTAGAACTGAACCCAGCATTCCAGGTATGACCTGGACAGGGAAACGACCACCTTGGTTATTCTGGCCACTAGTAGGTCCTACTTATCAAGGTGAGTTGAGCCCTGACTAAGCTTGACAAAATAGCCCATGAAGTTGATGTATTTATATTTTTATATTATATTACTGTCCATTTATAAAATGTGCACTATGACTTAGAAAGCATGTATGGCCCAACCCCAGCAGCTGTGGGCGTTCCCCCCAACAATGTAGACTGCAGCCTGTCCCATGTGACTCTTGCCTAGAGGTTCTCCTAATTGTTCACTAGGGGGCCAGACCACCCAAGGCATGCTGACTTTTCTTGGATACAAATGGAAGCAAGGGACTGCCCACAGGTTCAAGGCTACTCTCTCTAACTGGCTGGCCCAGCTTCTCTTTTCCTCCTTCAAGGCTCGGGCATCTCCCATACCACTTCTCCTGCATATTTCCTTGTCTCTAATTTGTTGCAGGCCACCCCACCCTGTTAGCTGCCAAGCTTAGTCGCCTGTCTCGTAGTTGGACAGCTGATTTTTATAAACCCTGACATAAGACATTACATTTAACCCTGGGAAATTTCATCTTGCTGACTTCTACCCCACATTTCGAGCCTGTTGAGATGATTTTGAATCTTGATTCTGCCATCATATTAACCATCCCTCCCAGCTTTGTGTCCTCAGCAAATTGGATAACCAAAGCTTCTCTGGCTCCATCTAAGATGATTTTTATCAGTGTTTTTATCAGAACTCTGATAAGTGAGCCCTTGGCTGGGTCTTCGGTGGAGGGAGGGAGGTGGGCTGGGCTAGGATGGGGTAGAACAGATGGCAGTGGGGGTGAGAGGGCAAGCACAGTAGCTGGGGTCTACAGTCCTAGGGAACCAACAGGATTTGCAGAACCAGGCACAGATATACCTTACCCACCAGGAAAGCAAACCCTGATAGAAGATGAAAGCTTCCTTGGACTTCTCTGAGCTAAGGGGATCATCTGATTCTACTGGCTTCTGAAGAGTCAAGAATCTGAGCTCCCCTGGCCAAGAGTGGGGGCTAGGGGATCCCTCTTCCCTGCCTGGTTGAGGAAAAGCATTGAGACCCAGACAGAGAACTTGGGGGGCGGGTGAGGGGAGGAAAGTACTGTGAAACTAGCAGGGACCCAGGCAAGAGGAGAAGAAGGCTCTGGAGCTAGGGCCTAGTTGGTGCCTGTCTCTATGCTAATAACTGAGCCCCCCTGAAAAGAGTTCGGTGTCAGACTTAACCAGGAGACTTTGGGATGGGATGGGGGTGGGGGCGGGGGCAGCCTTGGATAGCTGAATGGACTTTGGGAGGCCTGGAAGGTAGGAAGGCTCCACTTCAGTCCTAAGTCTCCCCTACCCCACCCCACCCCTGATGAAGCCTAGTAATTAGCACGTGTAGGTTCTTTAAATGATTCTCAATGAATTTGAATTGAATGACTCCAAGGGGTCAGGCCCAAGGAGAACAGAGCTTAGAACAGATCAGTACACAAGGCTACAGAGGTGCCAGGGGTATTCCAGGAATGGCCCCTTTCCCTTGGGGGCTCTGGAAGGTTTATTGGAGTCCAGCAGGGAACTCCTCAGTTATGAATGGGGAAGAGAGGGGAGGAAGGAAGTGGGGAGAAATTTTCTGCCTTTGATTAAGCCAGTAGGACATGGCTCATATCTGAGCTGGATTTGGGGTCAGAGGAACAGGGCCTAAAGCCTGGCTTGGTTGGACTCCTTCATTTTTAACCGTGTGACTTAGGGCAAGATTTCAACTCTCTGGCCCTCAATTTCCTCCTCTGTAAAATAAGACTGAGGGGACAGGATAATCTGAGAGTCGTTCACTCCAGCTCTAAAATCTATTCTTCACCCCTGTCCACAGAGGGCTCTCAGAGCACACATCTAAATTCAGTCTCTTTTCCCCTTAATTCCTCCTCGGCCCCTTCCTAACTTCCTAAAGAGTGTAGAGGGCACCCACCATTCTCTACCACCCACCACCCCCCATATCCAATATGTTGCCAAGTCCTGTTGATTCTGGCCTTCTAACATCTCTCATCTGTGCCCCCTTTTCTCCCAACACTGCCACCACCCTGGTAGAGGTCCTCATCCCCTCACACCTGGACTAGGGAGTACAATAGCCTCCTGGGAGAACTGCCTGTCTCAAGTCCCCCCAACTCCAGTCCAGCCCTTCACTCAGCCATCAAGTGCAGGGCTGACTCGTGGAACTCCCCCCCACCCCATTCAACAAACTCCAGTGGCCCCAGTTCCTTCCAGGATCAACTCTGAAATCCTCCTTTTGGCTTTTAAAGCCCATCATAAAACAGCCCCTCCTACCTTCCCAGTCTTCTTTCCACTGTCCAAGACACTCCTCCAGACTCCAAGCATTTTCTCTGGCCGTCCCCCATTCCTGGAACGCTCTCCCTTCTTCACTTCCACCTCCTGGCTTCCCTGGCTTCCTTCTAGTCTCAGCTCAAATCTCCCCTTCCGCTAGAAGCCTTTCCTGAGCCTACTTAATAAGTTAGTGCCTTCCCACTGGTGACTAGCTCCAATTTATCCCGTATGCATCTTGTTTGCAAGTTGTCTGCCCCATTAGATTGTGATCTGCTTGAGAGCAGGGATTAGGGATTGTCTTCTCCCCTCTCCCTATATCCCTCCAGCACTTAGCACCGTGCCTAACGCTTAGTTAATTGCTTAATAACCGCTTGTAATAACTTGACTACTCATTATCTCCCCCTCCCTCAAGTGCTCCCCCTTTCTAACTTTCTATTACTGTGGAGGGCACCACCACCCTCCAAGCCACCCAGGCTCAAAAGCTCATCACTGGCTCTCCCTCCCCCCAGCTAATCTGCTGCCACGTTCTGGCAAGCCTGACTTCGGCCCATCTCTTATATGTCTGCTGTCCTCTGACAAGGCCAGCACCTGTTGCAGGCCCTCATCACCTCTGGCCCGCTGGTTGGTCTCCCAGCCTCAAGTCTCCCCCCACTCCGGTCCATCCCTCCACTCAGCTATCAAGTAATCTCCCTAAAGTGCAGGGCTGACTCATGTGACTCCTGACCCCACCCCACCCCACCCCTTTAACAAACTCCAGTGGCCCCCTCCTCTTCCCTCCAGGATTAAATATGAAATCCTCCCTTTGACTTTGAAAGCCTGTCCTAAGACAGCCCCTCCTACCTTTCCAGTCTTCTCTATGCCATCCAAAAGCCTCCATCTCCCGACTCCAATCTTTTCCCTGGCTGTCCCCCATGCCTGGAATACTCTACCTCCTCATCTCCTTCCTGACTTGCCTGGATTGTTTCCAATCTCAGCCGAAATCTCACCTTCTCCAACTAGTGGCTTCCCTGTGTGACTGCCTTCGCTTTATCTTGCATATAGGGTATTTGTGCATAGTTCTTTTCATGTAGTGCCCACCATTAGATTATGAGCTCCTCGAGGGCGGGGACTGTTTCTCCCCCTTTTTTTTCTTATTTACACCCAGCATTCCTTAGTGCCTGGCCCATAGCTGGCTGATTGAGTGAATCCTTTCCTGCAGAGATCCAATGGGGCACCTGGAGGGGGATGATCTGAGCACAGGCTCACTCCAGAGAGGAAGCAGGCCTGGGGGTTCATGGAAGTTGAGGGAACATTCTTGGAGCTATTGTTAGGAATATGGTCTTTGACTACTTGAAGAATCCCCGGGGACCTGAAGGTGTTGGCAGAGGGTGGTAGGGTCAGCTCAATGAGCTGGCGTAGGGAGCGAGCTGCCAGGAGAGGCCCCCCCCCCCCACCCATCCATAAGTTGCATAAGGGCAGAAACTATTTTTGGTCTCTCTATCCCCAACACAGGGCCCAGCGACTGGCCCACACATAGCACACTTAAGTGTCTGTTGAATGAAAGGTTGCTGGGCATTTTGGAGGTCTAGCTGTGGATAAGGGCAGAGTGCTGGAAGCCACATGATTATTACAAGGTCTAGTACTAGAAGGGACCTTAGAAAATAGCCAGATAGCTTATCTTCCCACCCCCTTCACCACCACCCCCTCCCGCAAAGTTACACATGAAGACACTTAGATCGAGAATGGGACTCACCTGAGAACTTCTAAGTTGGTCATTGGCTTCAGATCCAGATTCCAGAGCAGCAGTTCTCGGTCTACCTCTTCCACCTTTCACCAAACCACAGTGCCCAGAAGTCTGGGCAGGGTAAGTGGTTTGGCCCCAGCAGAGGGGCTGGAGTTCAGAGGCAGGACTCTAGTTCTTCAGAAGACTAGCAAAGGCAAAGCCTGAAGAAAGGGAGTTGGGGCCTCTGTGCACTAGGCTAAGGAGCTAAATTACTGGAAACCTGGGGCAGCTAGCTGGCTCTTTTCTAGTTAAGGGAGAGAACACCTCAGAGCTATGAATAGGACCTGAGCTATGAATGAGAATGAAGACACCTTCTTCTTCGCCTGGAGCCTGCATTTATCCGGTAGCCTGGGATGCACAGGTGGCAGCTGGGGTGGGGGTGGGGAATGGGGCCGGGGGGGGGGGGGGGGGGGCCATTGTGTAACCAATTAGCAAGGTGTTTACCACTGCAAAGTAGCAGTTTCCCGGAAGCCCCCATTCCCCCAAGGAACAAGGTGTAGTCAGACTTAGGCCCTCAAAGACCATTATTTCTGCCTGATGCCCATGGCTGAGGCCCCATTCTCCCCCACCCACACACTCAGGGCCCTCATTGAACCCCCAATCCAACCTGACATTTTAATTACCTACTATGCACAAGCCCCTGTACTTGGAGTTGGAACCCCTAAATCAAAAAGTGCAAGATGGGGGGGCAGGGGGCGGAGAGTGGGCAACACAGACAAATAAAAGCAAAATAAAACAAGAGCGCACTTACGACTTGGACATCGGGGAAGGCTTCAATAGGAGGTATGAGCCATGCAGGATTCAGGTGGAGGTGGAGTGTAGGAAGAGTCCATTCCTGCCAGGCATGCATGAGGGACAACGTGTGCTGAAAGCCGGGGAGATGGGCTATGAAATGTTGCTGGAGGGCAGGAGTTCTTCACCTTTTGTGTGGGGTGGGCCTCTTTGATAGTCTAGTTAAGCCTAGGGTCCATTTTCAGAATAGTGTTTTTAAATGCATAAAATAAAATACAGAGTATTACAGAGGCAACCGTTGGTAGTGAAATATAGTTGCCAACACATTTAACAGTTTTAACATTTTAAAAGTTGATGGCCCCCAGGTTAAGAACTGGCAGGGAGGGAGGTAAAGAGAGATGGGGAGCTCAAATGAACTTGAGAAGCTTTACAGGGATCTGGTTTGGGCCTGTGGATTGTAGAAGGGTTTGCACATGCCCAGTTGATTCATTCTAAATTCGGTGTGGAACAATTGGGGATTAATTGGTGATTTGGGGCTGTTATGGAACTAATTTATGTGGTCAGAGCCACCCCTTTGTGCTAGCCTTCATCACAGGCTTTGTCTTTTTTGCCCATTTTGCCTTTCCCCCCCTTTTCAGATGGATTCAGTTATGAACCTGCCCCCCCCACACGCACCCTCACCCCCCAGAAACCACTCATGGCTGCCTTAAAACAGTACTATGTAATAATGAATTATATGTGTTCTGATCCACATCTCCTGAAGAGGAGTTCCTGGACCCCACAGTCCCAGCCCTAGCCTTGGAGAGACAATGATATAACTTCTAAGCCCAAAAGATGGCACCCATGCAGCTGGGAGCCATATGCCATCTTGAGCTGCATAAAGAGTCTCAGCGCCCAGGACTTGGGAAGTGGGAGTACCAATGGCCTCTATCCAGGGCCAGCTTACTCTACCCCTGAAATGTTGTGGTTAGTTCTGGGCTCCACAGCCTAGGAAAGACTTTGGTGATGAACTGGAGAGTGTCCAAACATAAGCACTCAGGCTGGTAAGGAGTCTTAAATTTATGTCATATGTGGATTGGTTAAAGAAGATGAAGACAGGGAACGTGGAGAAGCCTTAGGGGGATCTGAGAGTGTCACACCATAGGGAAAGAGGATGGGCTGCCCCAGGCTCCAGTGGCTTCCTTCTCACCAGCCATCTTTCATCAGGAGCTGTTTGATAGGAGATTCTATTTTAGGTGTGGGTCAGACAAGACAGTGGCCCTTCCAGCTCTGAGTTTCTGAGGCATGCTCTCAGTGGTGGGGGCTCCTAAACCCCAGGGTTACAAATTTGCTTACCCAAATTCAGGAGTTTGGGGAGTCCTTGTTCAGAAAAGAGAAGAGAAATTCTTGGCAGGGCTCACCTCTTGGGGAGAGGTAGGGACCACTTTGGTGGCCCCTACAGCTGGGAGAAGTAGAAAGGGCCCAAAGCCATGGAATTGGCTGGCAAAATACTGGTCTTTGCCCTCCTAGTGTATCATGAATCATTTAGACACTGCAGGTCTGATGGGCAAGGGGTTGCCTCTGCGGCAACTCTGGGTGACTTCTTTCTTGGAGATGTCTAAACCCTTAGAGGTCTGAATCCCTGTGCAGGGGTGTGCTGGGAAATGTTTGATTAACAACCAGCTCTCCAAGAAAAAAAAAAGTACTCATGGCACACTTTTAAATTTAATCTGTGATATTAAGATTTTGTCCATCACTTTCTTAATTAAGTCCAGATGATCAACAAAACAATAAATCAAGTTCTGCTTTGTAACTTTGCCAATTTCTGAGGTGTAAATAATGTTCATACTGAAAATGTCATAATCGCTCCGGTTTGAGCTGGCTAGACCACACCCCTGTGCCTGTGTGGGTTCCTGGGTGAAGGGGGAGGAAGGTGATAATGAGACTCACCAGAATGTTGGAAGGATGCTTTTCTAGTGACTTCCAGGGGAGTCCAAGCCCTCAGGGTAGTACCATTTAGCTGGAAACCTGTATTCATCTCTGGAGCAAAAGCAGGATTCACCAGAATGCCAGGGGGTTGCCCCACTAGCAGCTGCAAGTTCGGTTTCCCCCTCCCCCAAGGGGAATCCAAGGGCATGGAGTATTACGGGATTAGATGGGGTGTGCCTCTGACTCTCCCCCATAAGAATGAGAAGGCTGGATGGGGTGGAGGAGGGGTGGTATGACTATGGGTCGCTTTGGGTCCCTTATATCCTGTGTCTTTCTCTATTTTCTGTGAGGTGAAATAAAAGTTGTCCTAAATATTGTTAGCTTGAATGGTAACGGAATCTGGGCACCCTTTTACCCACATCTGTGGAGACCTGGGGACAAGCTTTATTCAAGCTACTTTCTGAGATGGGGCAAAGAGATATTCTCTGGAGGCTGGGGCCAAGACTGAATCCAATCTGTCTAAACCCAAGGTTTGGGGCACTGGATCCTGAGTTATATTTACTTGGGGGAACAGTCTAGCCAGAGAATGGTGTGTAGAAAGGGGAATTCAGACATTATAACAGAGGCAGTTGGGACCCACTAAAGCCTTTTGAGGGGGGAAGTGGCCTGAGTAGATATGTGCCTTCAGAAGACTATTGTAGCAGCTGAGAGGAGGAGGATGGAGAGTGTCCCCTGGCTGTGTGGGGCTTCTCCTCGGTGGGATTTCCTATCCCAGATCTGACAATCACTGGCTGTGTAATCTTGGGCAAGTTAGTGGTGTTAGTAACTTAGTTAGTTAGTAGCGACTCGGACATGTTGAGGACAGCCTCTGCCACTGGAAGAATTGGGGTCTGGGTTCCCTGTCAACCATTTTTGTCCCATCTTTCCCAGATCCTTCCCAGATTCTGAGGCCTCATCCATAAGGCAAGGGGATTGGATGAGATCAGGGGTTCTTAGCCTGGAGTCTGTGAACTTTTTAAAAAAATATTTTCAATAAAATTAGTTTCTTTTGTAAACCTATGCATTTTATTTTATGCATTAAAAAAAAACATTTTGAGGAAGGGTCCATAGGCTTCAACAGACTGCCAGAGGAGTCTGTGACACAAAAAAGGTTAAGAACTCCAAGATTAGATTGTCCCTAACGTCCCTCCTAGCTCTGTGAACTTGTGGCCTACCTGCCCTCAGCCACCATGCTCCAGATCCTTCCTTTCCCTATCCTACAAGAGTCCTGGCCAGTCTTCCATTCCCACAGGGCCTGCAAGGTCTAGCTAAGCTGAGAAATAAATTGATGCAAAGGTTTTGATGGCCAATTTTGTCCCAAACTAGAATGGGGTGCTATGGGAGGTAGTGAATTGCTCCCTCTCTGTGGGCTCACTTGTTGGCTGATAAGGCATGGGGATTCATTCTAAGGTACAGGTTGAATTAGATGGCCTCTGATGTTCCTTCCAATCCTTAGACTCAAAGTTCTGACTTGGGTGCCAAATATCATTTTACCTCTCCTGGCCTCAGTTTCTTTCAATGTAAAATGACCATGAGAATACATTCCCTATCTACTCCATAGGCTTTACTAGGAAGAAAGCACTTTGTAAACCCTAAGGCTCCAGAGAAATGGGAGCTTTGATAAGGAGTCAAAGAATGAGAGAGCCATTTTTCCTCCTGCTAGTCTCTGACTCCCTAACAGGTCAGTCAGAATCCACCCTTGCCCTCCCCACCCCCCACCCCCAAGTATCCCAAGAGGTTCAAGGAAGTCAATCACACCTTTTTTTTGTTTTTTCTAATGCCACGAAAATACGTTTTATTGTTACATTAAACACACACTTTTTAAGGCAGTTAGATAATTAAAATCCAGTGCTTTAAGGCATGATTTCATATAATAAATCCAACTCTAATAGAATTTTTTTTAATAAATTTAAATTTTTATTCTTCTCTCCTGACTTTTATGAAAGAATCGCTATCTAGGTTTTAATATGGTGCTGATCTCTCAATCCTGTCCATTGATCATCTCAACTATTCAAAATTCTTGCCATTCAGTGTCCCAGGGACAGCAAAGTGAGTGGCAGAGCTGAGAAAAGAGGTCAGAGTGGGGACCCCAGCAGCTAAGAAAGCCATTAGGAAACACTAAGATTAGCACCTCACATCCTCACAGCCCAGAGAGGGGCTGGAGTCCAAAGTGGTATGGACTAGGGGCGAGGTTTCTGAAGGACCTCCATTCTTCCCTGCTTCTCTTGGGTGATTCTCCCCGCTTGAAGGGTAACACCTCCCGCCACCAAGTTTTTGTGGCACTCTGTCCTGATTCTCTCACACTCTTCCGCTGTGTCAGATGGATCCACGGCTCCTTCTCTTAGTGCCTGGTAGGCTTCATTGGGACAGTGTCGCCTCTGCCTCAGTTTTGTTTTCTTTGTCTTCTTTGTACCCACCTCAGGCTCAGATGGAGGAGGCATTTGGATATAGGGTTCGTTTGAATTGACTCCAATGTGGGTGGTTCCTATAGAATTGTAATTAATCCTTGATTAAAGTGCCATCTTCCTTTGGGAAAATCCACAGGAGTAGAGAGAAGGTAGAAGTGAATTTGCATATTTGTCCAGGTGAGAGCCATTGGATAAAGGAGGAGAGTGTGGATTTGGGGTTGTGGCCCTAAGTGAGTGAAAGATTTGGGGTCTTGGCCCTAAGTGAGACTGAATCCTCGCCAAATCTGTGAGAAGAGACATGATTCCAAACAGTGCCATAGCTAGAGGGGAGAGTCTCTTAGCAATGGAGAGGGCCTTGATTTTCTCTGAACAAAAAAAAAGCAACCATACAGAGCTACATAACCACAAAGAGAAATGAACAGGTCTGATGAGTATTCATGGTGCTTGTTCATTAGAATGCTTGTTGAATGAAAGAAATGAATTTAACTGCTAAGAAAACATTTTTTAAAAATCTAACTAGAAAAACAGTGGGCCACAACTAGATGTTTTTTCCAGTATGAGTATGAGTCGAAGATTTGTTCAAAAGAGAGAGATTAGAATTCATCACATAGGCATTCTAGTAATAAATAAAGGAAAGATGTGTCCTTTCCATATTAATACTTCTTAAGTAATAAATAATAGATAAATAAATGTGTGTAAGAATCTGTTCCTTAAATACTTCTTAAGCAATAAATAATAATAGGTATGTCTATTTTGTGAAAAAAAAAAGGAGATTATGCTCCAATTTTTTGGCTGATTGCCTTGAGCTGGGACTATGAAAAGTGCCAGTTGGGCAGCTCTCAGGCTGATTCCCAAGTACAGATCTGTATCTGCCTACAATGCTGCTGTCCGACCTATTTCCCTGCAGCACCTAATGTGCTCGGCCTTCATTTGAAAAATCACTTCGTTTCTGTGAACTAAACTTCCCTGGTTTTCTTTCTGCCCCTCTGATCATTCCTATTGCCAATTGGTCAGCCCATGCAGGTCATCAGAGTGGTTTTCTGCCTGAGAACTCATCACTCACCCCCAAAATGGCCTTCTACTCCTGTCCCCTTCCCTCCATCTACTTGCACCCTATTCCCCTCTAAACAAGGCCATTGACAGCAATCTTTTTTTTCCTTTGTCCATTTTATTCCACATGCCTCAATAGTATTTTTACCATTTCATCGAGTATGTGGTAAAAGTCTAGACATGGACAAGATGGTGAGAATGGGCTCTGTTTGTCTCTCTTAATCCCTGTGGCAGAAGCTGGGAAGGATGCTTCCAACAAGGACTGGCCACTACCCAGTGGAGCATGCCTGAAATTAGGCTTCTACTCCAAACCTCTTTCTGAAATTTGATGATCTCATTTGTTCTATTTTTATGCCCGGTCTGGGAAAGAGAAGATGGACGAGGCCCTTTGTGGTTGCAAGATTCAATTACGAATGTATAGCAGACTCTGCTTGGGATTGTCCTCTACCTTAACTTTCCCGGAAAACTAAGCCCCTCCCCAACTCTGACAGCTAGCACTTGCTCAGATCCAGGCACCCCACATTCAGAGATTCTAGATAGAACACTGCCCCACCTGTGGGGGAATGAACACTTGTGACATTTGGAGAACAGCAGCAGGAGGAAGGAGCAGTAGTGTATTGTCTGCCCTTGGGAATTCTGCCTGATGCCCTGGGCTCAGGGGAACTGTTCCAAACCCCTCAGGGCACCGTTCAACTGACTGCCCGGTACTAAGAATTAAGTCAGAGGTGAGCTTCCCAATTGAATTCAGTAGACATCAGAGTAACATTTTGCAGCTGAAATTTAGGAAAGATGCCATTCATTTAAAGTACTGGATTATCTCACCGGCTTCCGTGACTGCCATTTGAAGCACAGGTGGGCCCGCTTAAATATGTGTAAATTCACGCTCACAAAACAGATTACTATGCTGTCATATTCATGCGACCAAAAGATACTTCATTTACAGAAGGCTTCGCCACAAGCTTCTCTTATGAGCTCCCCCAAGTACATCAATTGGTTATCTAGAGAGATAACTAGCCACTTAACAAAGAGGCTGGGGGAGCAGGGATGACAAGAGAGGAAGAGAAAACTAGCGTGGGGAGCCATTGACAAATGAAGATCAATCGGAAAGAAAGCTGAAGTAGCTTGGAAATTAGAATGGCAAACACTGGGGAACTTGAGTTCCCTAAATTTGTATTATGTATTTTTAAAGATATGCTACTATTACGCAAAGTATAAGGTACATTTGCACGATGAGCTACAACACACTCACTAATTTGTACTTCTAAGCCTGTTGGTGTGATGTATGTAGTGTGTAGGTTTGTTTCAAGCATATGTGTGCATGCATGTGCATATAGGGGGTATATATGTATATGCATGTGCATATAGGGGATGCATGTGTGTGTATGTGTGCAGACTCTGTGTTGGAGCAGGAAGAAGTACAGTGCATCAAGCAATTTAAGCGTATAGTATGCAGAACAAACTTAGAACTGGGACCTGTCACTTAGCCATCACTAAGGACACTCGGTGAGACTTTGTCTTCACAGGTAGGTGTCGCCTTGAATGCGCCTGGCCCCAACATAAGTCGGCTTGCGTCTCATCCTCATCTCGCGGATTTGCTCCTGCAGGTCAACCACAAAGTAGTAGGCCGTGTCCTTGGTGTTGCGGACGATGCGCTGGTACTCCTTGCGGAAGTTCTGGTTGAGAGTTCCGTAGACCATGGCATTCACGCAGCTGTTGAAGTAGGCCAAGTAGTAGCTCCCAATGTATACCCACTCTGGGACACGTGGTCCAATGCCCAAAGGATCGAAGACACGGGCGAGCTTCAAGAAATTCAGTGGGCCCCAGCACAGAGCGAACAGGACGAAGACCAGAAACATCGTCATGAAGTTGCGGACATCAACCAGCATGAACTTCGGCTTGGTGACCTTGACCCGATGATTGACTTGAATGACCAAGATCCAGATCCTCAGGTAACAGAATGCCACTACCGTCAGGGGGATGAGGAAGTGGAGGGCCATCACTCCAACAGCGTAGAAGGCAGTAGAAGTGTGGACAAAGCTGCAAGTATAGACCGTGGGATTGTACTGCACGGTGGCCACAAAGTAGTTGGGGATGAGAGCCAACATGGTCATCAGCCAGGTTACGATAAGGATAAGGATGGTATTCCTTCCAGTGAAGATCTTCTCATACAGAAGGCTATGGCAGATGTAGCAGTAGCGGTTGAGGGCTATCACCATGATGTTAAAGACGGAGCTAACAGCGCTAATGCTTGTAAGGAGGCCGCTCAGTTGACAGTGGAGTTTTCCCATGGTCCAGCCGTTGTTCAAGATGGCAATCAAGGTCATAGGGTAAGGATACACAGCAACAAGCATGTCGGCCACAGATAAACTGATTACAAAGACGTTCCCTGGAAGAGAAGGGTAGGAAAAAAAGAAACAAAGAAGGAAAAAAGAGAAGAAGGAAGAAAAAGGATCAACTGCAGAACATTCAAATCTCATTGAGTTAGTCTAATTAACAGAAAAGGTCAGTTGGAATTAGACAAGACCCGAAGGATATTGAGAGAAAAAACTGAAAGCAATGAAATTCAGAGTGGACAGGACTGTGTAGAAACAGAGACTCTTGTTCATAGCTAATGGAATTGCAAACTTACTGAGACCGAATCTGGCAGCATACAGTACTAGATCCCTCAGAATCCATCCTCTGGTGCCCAGCCCTCCAGTGATGAGCTTCTGTCTCTATATTTAGTTAGGTTGATCCTCAGGGAACAGATATCTAATCCCAAGCAGGAGCAGATCCTATTCTCAAAACTTTTCCACTTTGGTGGACTTGCCAGCATTTAGGTTCTAGGAGCCTGGCTACACATCGTCACATATCCTGTGCATCTTACTGTCTCCCACCAATACTTCCCCTCTCCCAACATGGGGTGGGCAAGCACTGCAATTTCCATAGATGACAGGGCTCTGGGCTCTGTTTAGACCTCAAACATAATACCCACAACTGTGCTCCAAAAAAAAAAAAAAAGCAAACGTTTGCAACTTTTTGAGGTCGAATTGTGTCCCCATTTTCAGAAAGCTGAAGTGGAGTACTCTGGGCAGCTCCAGGGAAATGAGCCCTTGAGGAGGAGGAGGGTGAAGGAGAAGGAAGGGTGCTAAAGACAAACTTGTCCCTTCCTGAGGCCCTGGTAACAAGGCCCCATTTCCATCCCAGACATCCCACAGTTCAGAATTTTCCCCATTGCAAATAGAGATTAACTCTGCCTATCTTTAAATAAGTGAGGTCTCCTTTGAAAATCAAGAATGCTCCCTGCCACAGGGCTGGACTCCAGATCCAGAGCCAGGCAGCTTAATGAAATTCACAACCATGCAGTCTGAAGGATTGCGCTCTTCTCTGGACTATCATTAAGACAATGACAAAAATATAACTCGAGATAAATGGCTGCAAAAGAGAGCATTAGGGATGCCATTTTCTTAAAAAGCTTTTTTTATGGGATCAGATATAAATGGAGCGGAAGTATAGGGAAGAGGAAAAGGCTATGGTAAAATAGCTTACAGTCTATGGCGCCCCTAAGCTACTTCCTTGGATGAAGGTAGGCATTTAAAGAAGTCTGTTAACTCTTTCAGGATACTAAGGGTCTTTGCTGTTCTTACTAAGGATACTTGGAGACAGTAGGTGAGGAACACATACAAGCGTTCTTCCTTACAGTGCTATCCTCCTTTCCCAAGAAATCAGCCTTCCTTCCATTTCTATGTGTTTAAATAGGATATCTTCCCTTTGCTTGAGGGGAGGGGCACTTGAGGAGAAAGTGACAAAGCAATTTTCCTTTGTTCAAAAATCAAAATTGTGGCTGTGGTCCACAATCCTTTTGCTCGGCAATTAAGTCCATTAACAAGGTCATGGTTAGACAATACACCAAACAGGGATGTATCTTTCCCTTTGACCTTCCCTAGCCTGGAGCAATGCCTGCAAGGTTAGCATAACCAGTTAAGTGAAGCTCGCCTTCCAATAAGACAATTTGCTTTTGGCACATCCACTGAAGCAGTACAGCATTCCGACGCAGACTAACGATGGCATGATTAAAGATCGGTTGATGTTGGTAATCGATCAAGGGCCACCGCTCGATCTTTTGCATATTACCCTTTTCTGTGATTGGAAATAAATTCCCAGCACCCAGACTGCCACCAAAGCTCTGTTGTATAAATCAAGGTCACTAACTCTTGTTCTAAGAGTCACTCTTCTGAAGAGGATTTTAATCTACAGCAAGAGAGTAAAGTGCTTTAAGACTGATTTGGAAAAATTTGTAATTTGTCAGGAGTTTGCCCGCTTGTTTTGATGCCCTCATCAGCCTGAGTAGAAGCAGCAGTTATTTGGTTACATGTGCTGTGCTCCGGGGTTTGAAAAGGTGACATTTGATTTAGAAACACTCAATCTTGATGTTCTGAATTTCTTACTATGGTCTTTCCACTTCTACTAGCACCTCTCTCCATTTCCCAGGAAACATCAAAAGCAGAGACCTTAATCTTTTGTCTGTCTAGAGATTGCCTAGACTACAGATACATAGACTCCTAGGATGTCAGAGCTGGTTGGGACCTTAGGGATCAGCTAGTCCAACCCCTGAATTTTACAGAAAAGGGGACTGAGGCTCAGGAAGGCTGATTTGCCCAACAGGTAGTCGAGGAGTGACAGAGGTGGCATCTGGCCATTCTTTTTTAGTTTGGGGCACAGAATAAAGCAATGGTTCTGTGGATTAAAGGGAGATGGAGGCCAAAAGGAAAAAATAGAAGGGTGTGGAGATACTGTGAAAATTAAGAAATAGTTCTTTAGGGGAAAAGAGGACAAAGCCCTTTAGCATGGAGGTACAAGGGGAGAAAACTTGTGAAATGTAGTCCCAGGAAAAAAATAATTTAGAGAAAAAAGAAATATTTAGTAGAAAAAATATCAGAACTCTGCTCTTGGAAAGCCATTAATATTGGCATCTTGTTTATCATTTGCCTGTGAACAAAGTCCAGTGTAGTCGAGCACACTCCAGATTATCTGTTGACTAAGTCTTGATGCATTTATGGCAACCTATTTTGATTTTGGAGCCTGCTCAGTCTTCCACATTCAGCTACGATAGCTACCCTCCCCATGATGGCCATGGCCCTTGCTATGGATTGACTCTGAGCACTCTGGCTACACGATCCCAATGAATACCACCGTGGGGCTGCAAGCAGACTCCTCTTAGCATGGCCAAAGCTCTTCAAGCTAGCTGCTACTTGCAAAAAATAAAACCTTTTCAAAGAATATAAAGATAGTAGACAAGGGGACTAATTTTGTCCAGAAAAAAAAATGTTTTTTTTTTTCTGGAAAAATCTTCCTTCTAAGCAGGGCTTAACCTATGAAGTATTGTTTTATCTTTGAGAAAAGGGAAAATAGAAAATTTTTAAAATAGATTTTAAAAGGGATGGGGGGTTGGGGGCAGAGAGTCTGGGACCCAGAAAGTGGTCTTCATATGGGACTAGAGCCATAGAACAGAGGGATTTTAGAAGGTGTCTAGTCTGAAACCCCTCCCCCCCTTCATTTTGTGGAGAAACTAAGGGCCAAAGCTGGTTTGACAAAAGAGGACACTGAGGCCCAGGGAAGGGATAGGTCTTATCCAAGGTAACTAGTGGCAGATTTAGGATTAGAACACATGATTCTAAACTTGCATTATGGTTATGCTTTCTACCATATCACCTTCCTCACATACACATATGCGCACTCGCGCGCACACACACACACACACACTCCTGTCTCAGTCGGGGATGAGGATGATAAGGTGGAAAGTAACTATTTCAAAGCTGATAAATCCTGGTTTTCTTTCTTTGAAGAATCTTATTGATTGAGCCGAGAGAGATAACATAGGACCCTGGCAATTGAGAAGGGAATTCTGGCTCTGATTTTGCCATCAACTGGCTGTGGAACTTTGAGCAAATTGCTTTCCCTCTCTGGGTTTCAGTTTGATCCTCTGCAAAATGATGGGGGAATGGACTGACTGATCTCAAGATGCTGGAAGGCTGGGAAAGGCAGACTTTGGCATCCCAGTGTATGGAAGCTTTTCTCCCATTACCTTCCCTAAGGGAACAACAAAACCTAGACAGAGCAGCCTTAGCAGCTAAATAAGAACCTTGGTTCCAGCAGGAAAGAGGACTACGCCTCAGGACCAGCAGATATTGTGGCCCCCCAGATCCCTAGATGCCCCTTGCTGAAAGAAAGGAAGACTGGCTGCCCAGGTCCTCCCCAGTCATGTATCTGAGGGCCCTCAGATAACTTCCTGTACTTCCCAGCTATGTCTTCCCCCACCCCCCAAAAAAGGGACCCACAAAAGCTTAGGAAAAATAATACCCATTTGTTTTGCATAAATTTACATCAACTATAACATTTATGCCTAATTACAACTTAGTAACAAGTAGTCAGACCATTAAAAAGGTATCATATTAATTTTGCTGTATTTTTTTCTTCATTTAGACCCTTACTGAGCACTTGGGCTGGACAAACCTCAATGGGTCCCAGTCCCTGCCCTGAAGAAGCTCCCAGTCTAGTGGGGGAAGCGGGGGAGTAGGCTTAGAAAGAGCAGACCCAGGTTTTAGCCCCAGCTCTACCACTAACTAGCTGTTCCCAGCAAGTCCCTTCCCCCTCTCGGGGCCTCATCTGCTTCTCCCATCTGCAAAATGGGGGAGGGGGAGGGGGTTGTGGGGGCGGCAGGCACTGCAGGAAGGCTGGATTAGGTGATCTCTAGAGTCCTTTCCAGCTCTCACATTCTTTGAATTGACACGTACACAAATAACCAGAAGGTGTATTTAATTACAAACACTCTACTTTGTCCTGGATGTTCAGGCTTCATAATTTGTGACTTGCCCCTAGTGTGGCTGTCAGTTCACAGCTAAAAGAAATTCCAGGGGAAAAAGCTATGACCATTTAATGGGGTGATTTCTAGCATCGGGAGACATTTCTGAAAATATTCCTGCAAGATGAAGTTTGCTCATTTAAGGACCTTTGTTCAAAGGGTGTGAGGGGGTGGTGGGAAGCAATAGTTCTGTTTGCTGGAATGAGAGGGGGTGCACCTAACAGTGAGCTCTGTATTTGAAAATCAGTTTTAAAAAAACAGTTCAAGTGTCATGGACAAGAAGCTGTGTGGCTTAATCTACCAACATTTCCAACGTTTCCATTGTCTCTTAGTTTAAAAAAAATTGATGCCCACTTTATGAGATTAGTGAAAAAGAAAAATAGGGAAAGATAATGGGGATGAACAAAAGAGTACCTAGCAAAGACTTGGGCACAGTAAGTGTCAATAAATGTTTGTTGAATGAGCAAATGCATTTATGAATGCATACAATGCTGTCCTACAGCAAAGAAGAGATCTCCTTGGAGGAAGCTGTCTTGCAAACAGACCACTGGTCCCTGAGGCAGGTGAAGACCAAAAAATTTGGAAATGATTCATTTGGGGTTCTCTAGAGGGTGGGGAAGCTGGATGTAACTCTGGGAGAGCAGCTCAATTGCCATCACTTGTTTGCAAGGTTGCCTGCTGGCTCTTGCACCTCCCAACTAAAAACATTTCCTAGCCAAGCTCTCAGAGGCGGTTTAATTTCATGCTGAGAATTTACAAACCGCTACAACAGATGTAAAGCTGTAAGGAGTAATTACACAGCTACTGCTTACCCAAGCAAAACCCGGGTTTGCATCTTTCCTGCAGATTAATCAGTGAGAAAGAAAAATGACAGCAATTGATGGTGCAAATTGCAGCTACTGGGCGATGTATTTAATGGGGGCTCTGAGAAGTTATGGGACAAATTGTCACTGCAAAGTCTCCTATCAGCCACAAATGATTAGGCTGACTTGGACTGGGCTCCCCAACAGGTTGACAGCCAGCTCCACAGGGCTGGAGAGAACTCGAGAAGACATTGAGTCTAGCCCATGCCTGCACAGGAATCTTCTCTAGCACTGGCCCCACCAAAGTTGTCGAACAGCCTCTGCTGGGAGACTTCTACTGAAAGCGACCCCCTAACTCCTAAGGCAGCACCTTCAACTCTGGCCCACTCTACCCTTTAGGAAATGGACCCACGTATGCCTCCCCACCTTAGACTTATTGTACCCTGCTCAGAACAGCCATTAATAATGTGAATGAATAAACATTAAGTAGATAACAATAAATATAAGAGCTGAAGGATAGTGGGTTCAAATTTGCAAAGTGCTTTATGTACATCTTCTCATTTGATCCTCACAGTGCCCCTGGGAGATGTTAGCAGTCCCATTTTATAGATGAAGAAACTGAGGCTCAGTTGCCTGTGGTCCACAGCTAGTAAGTGTCAGAGACAAGTCAAACCCAGGCCTCTCCTGATTCCACATTTAGTGCCCTTTCAACTACATTATGCTACCTCTCCAAGATAGCTGTCTCAAACATCCTCTCCCCCATACACACACACTTCTCCTTCACTCTGGACACTGTGCCTCAATTAAGGGAGACTGAGCTTTCATTCAATTTTGTTTGCCATGACCAAAGACTGTAAAAAGATAAAACTACTAAAAATGACAAGGTTTAGATTATATTATTTTTGATACTACTAGGCTCATAAATTGGGAGCTGGAAGGGACCTCAGAGACCATCTAGTGAAGCCCCCTCTTTTTAACAGAGGAGCAAACCAGAGCCCATGGAGGTTAAGTGATTTGCCCAACATCTCCCAGGTAGTAAGTAGCAGAGTCAGAATTTGAACCCAGTCTTTTAAGTCCCATAATAAGAGATTTTTATCTAGTACCCAACAATCTAATATACTAACTGCATTCTTGCCATGATCAAAAAACACCAAGAAGCTGCAGCTAAATAAAAGCGCTGAACAATGTCACAACAAATGAAATTGAATATATCTTAACAGGCAGGAAATGATTGGTTACCTACTGGGGAGTCATTTCAGAATCATCTGTCTGTGTGTACGCAGATCAATGACTGGTTAGAGGAAAGTTCAAAATCAATACCAAATTAGAAGAAAGACAAAGATAAGAAGCTACTGCATGCACTCACAAACAACTCCAACCTGAACAATTTCAATAAACTTGTTGACTGTGAAAAATGGGAAATGGATAAAGGTAAAGACATTGATTTTGATTTGGACAACTAAAATTAAATTTAAAATGTCTCCTGTCTAGTCCTCATTTCCTTGTCTATATAATGAAGAGCTCTCCTCTTCAAGATCTAGAGACTAGGCTCCTAGGTAATTGAGCAAGAATTGTTATCTTCTATATATAAGCACCTTATGGTTACAGCCATAAAGTATGTATTATCATAGGTGCCTGAAGGCTGTCATAAACTCCTGAAAACCTTGTTGTGAAATACGTAACATACAGGTTCTTGCTCTATCCTCACAAACCTGTGGGTTACATAGAGTAAACATTATCTCCATTTTACAGATGGGGAAGTGTGAATAAGGTTAAGAGACTTGCTCACAGGCACAAGGCTACTAAACTAAGTTTCGGAGGTAGAACTCAAACCCAAGCCTTCATATTTCTAGTTGACTGCAAAAGGTAGCACAGGAAGGAAGGAAAGAAAGGGGAAGTAGGGAAGAGAAAGAAGGAGGGAGAGAAAAAAATAGAAGAGAAGGAGAAAAGAGAGAGAAAGAAAGGGAAGTGAGGAGAGAAGGAAAGGAAAAAGAGAAGAATGGGGGAGGGAAGAGGGGAAGGAGGCAAAGAAAGAAGGGAAGAAGAGGAGAAAAGAGGAGAGAAAGGGAAGGAAGAAGAAAGGAAGGAAGGGGGAGGAAAGCAAGAGAAGAAGGAAGAGGAAGAAGAGAAAGGAAAGGGGAAGGAAGAAGGAAGGGGGAGGAAGGGAGGGAAGAGATGAAAGGAGGGAGGGAAAGAAGGGAAGAGAAGGGGAAAGGCGAGAGAAAAGGAAGGAAGAAGAAAGGAAGGGGAAGGGAAGGTGGGAGAGAAAGAAAGGAAGAAGGGAAAGGAAAAGGGAAGGAAGGAGAAAGGAAGGGAGGGAAGAGATGGAAGGAAGGAGAGAAAGAAGGGAAGAAGAGAAGGAAAAAGGGAGAGAAAGAAAGGGAAGGAAGTAGAAAGGAAGGGGAGGGAAAAGATGGGAGGAGGGATAGAAAGAAGGGAAGGAGAAGGAAAAACGGAAAGAAAGGGAAGAAAGAAGGAAGGAAGGGGAGAGAGGGAAGAGAGGAAAGGAGGGAGAGAAAGAAAGGGATAAGGGAAAAGGGGAAGGAAGAAGAAAGGAAAGGGAGAGAGAAGGAGGGAGAGAAAGAAGGGAAGAAGAAAGAAAGGGAAGGAAGAAGAAAGCAAACGAAAGATAAGAAAGAAAAAGGGGCAAAGCATGCTTTAAGCAAGCATTCTGGCACAAGTCACAAAGAGCTGGTCTTCCCTGGCCTGCCAGGAGCTGTGCTCAAGCACAGCAGGGCTCAGTGGAATTAGCAGTTTCCTCAAAGGAGAGGGCAATGAGTTCTAATCCTCCCCATTTCCTGTGCAGCTGCGGACAAATTTCTTACCCTCCGGAGGCTCTTGTTAACAACTACCTCTTGGAGTAGTTGCAAGGCATAAAAGGAGCCAATAAAATGGAGTGAACAGCAGGTCAGCCATTCTAAGTGCTTTCTAACTGCTCAGAATAAAAAAGTCCTGGTTTATAAAACATTTGCCTCAACTAAAAACTGGGCTTTCTAACAATGCTGTTTTCCCTCGGCCCTAATGCCAAATGTAGCCACGGGATAAAAGCTAGTGTTGAGAAGCAAGCCCAGAAAGTCTCTACTCTGCTCCAGAAGCGGGGAGGCGGGGGGGAGATAAATCTATGTCACCGGCTCTACCATTCAAAGCCAACCTTCTCTAAAGTTGGGGGTGGCTTTCTTCTGGGATCTAATTTTATACCCTCGGCTATAAAAACCAAACTGGTATGGTTAGAATTAGCAATTCTCTACACAAATGCTCTAGAATCCAAAGAAATCCTCTGTACCAGGTACTTAACAGATTTTCGCCATTTTGTTTTCCATTGGGCCGGAGAGGATTTTTCGTTTTTGAACCACCAGGACCTGGGCGGCAGACTTAGACCTACAGCGGCATGGAGCAGGGAGAAGCGAGGCCCCACTCTGAGGTCTAAAGAGCTGGGGGGTGGGGGGCGGGGCGGGGAAAATATTCTGGTTTTGCCACTTACTAGCTGTGTGACTCTGAGCCCAGCCTGGGTGTCCATTTCCTCATCTATAAATTTGAACTAGATGACTTCAGAGAGCCCTTCTAGCTAAATCTAGGACCAGACTCAGCTCCAATGACCTGCCTTCACAGAAACGTAGCCTTTGTTTCCCATACAATACATTAGCAAGAGAGTTGCTGGCTCCCTAGAAGGCATTTTCTCAATTCATTCTGCACCCAGCCTGCCAACTTCATCTACAACAATTAAGTGGATTAGGGGAGCTTTTGCTCAAGTGAAATTTCACAGCACAGCCTGAGGTTTGAGAGAAAGCCAAGATGCAAAGCCACACAGTTAATGACAGGGATTGAGGTGATGTCCTTATCACTCAATGGGGGGAAAAAAGAAAGAAAGAAAGAAACCACCGAAATCAGTTCAAATTTGTCACTGCTTTTACACGAGCTGCCCTAGTGCTAGGAGCCCAAAGCCTGGCCCAGTCTGTGTGGGGCGCCTGGGTCATACCACACAGCGGGCCATCTTGCTGAACCCTTCTCAAACGCATCAGTTAAAACTGAACACACACTTCCTCCCCACCCCACCCCCAGGCCCCAAAGGCCATGGACATAAACGACACCTTCCCCTATCTACAGCAAGCCATACTAATCAAACACTAAAAACTTTTCCATAAATTCAACACAATACATTGACATAGGGCATGATGTTCCAGAACCTCACAAAAGGTGACCCCCCACTTCTTTTTTCCAATCTTCATTTAGCTCAGCAGATTTTTAAATAATAATAAGCCCCCCTCCAAGAAATTCATTTGTTTGCTCGGGGAAAACAAATGGCTGAAAAGCCCTTTCAGATTATAATTAAGGAGGGGGCAGTGGGCTTTAGGGGGCCCCACAGAAGAGGTCTGAGGTGCCCCAAAGCTCCATTTGGCATAAACAATGCCCTTTGCATGGATGAAAAACCTCATTTTTATTTTAAATTTAAACTTCAAATTCACTGATGTGTAATCTATATTAAACAGCTTGACACATTGGTCTTATTTCCTCCCTTAATATCTTAATATATTGGAGGGGGCTGAACTTTGGGGAGATAAGGAAAGAAAATTGCTTCTGGAGTCAGGGAACCTAGCTATGAATCTCAGCCCTGCCATTCACTAGCTTGATGACCTTGGGCAATGCCCTTAACATGCCTAGGTCTCAGTTTCCCTCTCTGTAAAACAAGCGAGTTAGGCTAAATCAGGAATTCTTAACCTTTTCTGTATCATGGACTCCTTGGGCAGTCTGGTGAAGCCTATGGAGCCCTTCTCAAAATCACGTTTTAAAATTCACAAAATATATAAGATTGCAAAGGAAATCAATGGTATTGAAATACAGTTGAAGTTTGAATACAGAACGAGGCGCACTACATGCTCGCCTTTTTTGCTTCTCTTTTGTTTTTGTTTTTGGGTTGGTTTTTTTTTTGGTTCTGTTTCTTCTTTCTCATGATTCATTCCATTGGTCAAAATTCTTCTCCACAACTTGACTAGTGCATAAATTAATTCAATGCGAAGTTATACAGGACAGTTATATGAGCTTCCATGCCGTCTTGGGGAGGGAGGGGGGAGGGAGGGGAGAAAATCTGGAACTCAAAACTATGTAGAACCATGTGTGGTAAACTAAAAATAAATAAATTAATTTAAAAAAATATAAAAAAAAAAGGAATACAGTTATCAAAATATAAAAACCCACCAAACCAGAAACAAAAAAACCACTTCACAAAGCCCAGGTTAAAAACCACTGTCTTAGGAGCACAGATTTACGCTAGAACAAAGCTGAGAACCCTTGAATTCATGTTGATTTAAAAAATTAATTGAAATGCCATCTATACATAACCACTTGTTATAGTGGTCTGTTTTTTTTTTCTAGGTGATATTTTAATTCATTGGAGAGGGCTGTGCCTAGGCTGGTGACAAATAAAATTGTATTTTTCTACACACGCGCACACACACATACACACCACACACCCAAAGAGGTGCCCAAATTTGTACACCCTGCGCCTTTGCACTCCCTCCGGCCCCCCACTATGCTAGAGCTTCCAAAGTACAACTGCCTGAGAAAAGGGAGTAGACCGAAGAGCAGGGCACAGCAGGGGACAGCCAGAGAAAACCCTGGGAAATGCACAATTTACACTCTCGACATCACTGCAGCCGTCCTGGCTGCTTTAATCTCCATGCCACTGGCCAAAAACCAGTCAAATACTGCAAGCCACGAGCAGTCATGTAGCATCTCACAGTCCAGCCCAAGGTCTCCCAAGACCCCCTTCACCTACTGTTGCAAAGGCAAAAAAGCAGGGCCTTGAAAGGCCAGCCAGGGTTTGGTTTAAAGCATTCCCATCAACAAGTAAATGCATCCCGCCCTCCCCCCTCGTCACCTTCTTCTTTCCCTAAGTACTGTTCCCATTATTCGCAGTGATTTCCACACAGGACTGTTGCTAGGCAGTCATATAGGCTATAGTAGCATCATCTGGGGGTGACAGAAAAAGAGGGAGCCAGAGGGAGAGAAAAGAAAAATGTGAGAGGCTTGGAAAATCGGCCTGGGCTGCGGGCTGCGGGCTGCTGTGCAAATGAAGCAGCCCAGAGCCAAGGAGCAAAAATGGGAAATGACTGCCCGTTCCTGAAAGTCTTGTATCCGTGTCTATTTCTCTGTTGCTAATGCTTTTAACAACGCAAAATGCCTTTAGAGTTGAATCACATTTCCTTCCTGCTCCTTGCTTCCGTATGTGAAGGAAGACAACGGCCAGTCTCTGACTGTAGTAGCAGCCTGTTAATGAAGGTATCAGGAGTAGCAGCAGGCTGACCCTGAACCCCTGCTGCTTCTGCTGAAGGGGAGGGTCGTGCAGCGCCCTGGAGGTCTGGGGGGGGCCCAGAAATACCATTCTGCTCTTTTGCAGGGCCACCATCTGTCCCTAGGGGATTTCTCACAAATGCATAGAAGAGAGGGAGAAAAGAAAAACAAGCCCCATGATGGGTTTGGAGTCAGCTCAGGCGACTGGTCCTATAGGAAGGCCTGAACTGTGGGACTGGGTGGGTGGGTGGGTGGGGTCCTCGGGGCTAAGATTTGCCACCTTCCCAGAAGTTGGAACAAGAGCCAAGACTGGCCTCTTTTCTGGGAAGATTCTGCCCCCGTCTGGGCAGCTTTTCAGTTCATTCATTTCAGTGGCAAGGCTTGTTGGCAGCTGTGCCTTGGCTAGCAGCCTTCCTACTAACAGGCAGTCGTCACTAATTCCCAATGCTGATTTCTCTATCCCCCCCACACACACACACACAACTCCACAACCCGGCTGCTGTTCAGCCCTGCTCTAGGACCTTGCAGCTGTGCCTGGTTGGGGGAGGGGGATTTGGCCCCCACACTTCTGGTCTTTACTGGGGCTCCTCATCCTCCTGCCTAGGCATAGGTCCCTGGGACTGACTGGGTGGCACTATCACTGCATTAGGAGCTGGGAGCTGTGATAAGCAGAGCCTCCCTTCCCTACTCTTAGGCTCAGAGTGTAGAGCCCATGTAGACAAGTACCCTAGAAGAGGGGACTCATCTCCACCGCCATCTTACATGGCATAAGCCTCAGTCTCCTCTTCTGTAAGATGGGTGGGTGAAATGCTAAGTACCCTACCACTTGCAGCACTGCCCTGTATTCAGCTCACGTCCAGACACAGAAGTGCCTGCTTCCTCCCAGACTCTTGCTAGGCTCCACCCCACCTCCCCCAAACCTCTGCTTGGCTCCTGGCATCCCCAATTCTGTAGCATGGTTATCTACCTTACCCTAGCCACTGCGACTTGGCCATGGCCACTGGGGGAAGGGGGTAACTCATTCCCCAAAATGGCCAGATACTGCACCAGGGTGTGTCCACCCAGGGCATCATCTCTGCCAGCCGTGCCGGGACTAGCCAATCAAAGCTAGGTGCGTGCCTTGGTGCACTGGCTAAGTGTTCTCATTGGCCTCCCTAGGGAAATCCAGCCACTTTGCTCCCTCCACATAGCCATTAGCCCCCCCTCTTTCCTTGCCAACTGTACCCCTATAAACAGATTGCTGTAACTGTTCACCTCCCTTGCCCCACAGCTCTGCCAGGTTCCCGGGTTATCATCATCATTGTTTTATAGCTGGAAAGGACTTTAGAAGGCATTTAGCTTACAGCCCACCTTGCCCCCCCCCCCACAAGATACTGGGAACCCCAAAACAGGCACCTATTTTGAGCTTTCCCAAATTCCTACACTGGGCAGCACCTATGCTCACCTAATTCCCAAACCCTGCTCTTTCCAGGCCCTCGTTCCACTGGGGATTGCTCTGAATGGATAGATAGCCTCTCCCTCTCTCTACTCCCCCCTCCCCATTTCCCTGCTTGGAGGCACTGGTTCAGCAGCCCCCAACCTGACACTCATCTGCCATCTTTACCCCCACATTTACCAGGGGGAGGGATCGCCAGCCTCTTCCCTCAAGTTGACAGTAAGGTTCACACTTAGGGTGGATTTAACTCTGCATTTACCTGGGCTCTCTGCAATGCCAGGCAAGGACAGTGAGGGACCCCCTACCACCTAGGCACTCTGAAATTTACTGGGAGAAAGTCTCTCTGACCGCCTCTACAGAGGAGCCCGTACTTAGGTTCCTTTTAACGCCAAGGGTAGCCTACAGAGACCCCCTCACCAACTTTGACACCCAGATATTTACTGGGGCGACACTGCCCCTCCCTTCTGCACAGCAGCTCATATCTAGGCTAGGTTCCGTTGGGTTCTGTCTAACCCCAAGAGTAGCCTGCAAGGACTCCCTAACAATTTATACACCCTAACATTTAGCTTGGGGGGAGAGTACCCCACACTTCTGCAGAAGGGTTTATGGTGAGGCTGGATTCAGCTGAGCTCTCTCCAACCCTGAGAGGAGCTTGCAAGGAGCCCCCACCGATATTTGGGGGGCTCTGCCCCTCCCCCTCTGCAGAGGAGGGGTATTTAGTGTGGTTTCAGCTAGGCTCTCTCCAAACCCTAGAGTAGCCTGCAAGGACCCGCCACCGATATTTGGGGGGCTCTGCCCCTTCCCCTCCGCAGAGGAGACCATACTTAGGGCAAGAGCGGCTCCAGACACCAAATTGGTCAGTAGGGGATTGTAACCCCTCCCCAAATTATGTAGCCCCTCTATTTCCTGAGCGTGTTTCTGAGCCCCCCTCCCACCGGGCATTGCAGGCTTTGGCTGTATTCCCTGGCTTTTGCCTGCCCAGGTCTAGAAGGGTGAATGTGCCCATTTTGCAGTCCCAGAAGTGGCTGCCAGAGGACTCAAAGACCCCGGGCTAACCCGTTAGACCCTCGGAAGCTTTTCCCAGCAGTGCTGAGGAGTTGAAACAGGCACAGGAGCCACCCCCCACCAATTTGGTGTCCCGTGGGGGAGGGGAGGAGGGGGAAAGAAGGAGGAGGGGAGGGAGCTGCCTCTGCAGCACGGCACTTCAGTCAAACACACTTTTTCTTTCTTTTCTTTTTCTTTTCTTTTCCTTTTTTTTTTTTCTTTTTAAAGACGCTTTTCAAAAGAAGCACTCTTCCTAGCCCTAGGCGAGGGAGCCTGTCTCCCAGATGTCTTCCCAACCCCAAGCCGCAGACCCCGTAGGGACTTGGCGACCCCCACCCATTCCACTTCCTGGCTCTGCACAGCTCCCCAAAGCCCTGCACTTAATTAATTTCGCGGTGTTTGGCTCTGGCAGCCCCAGGCAGGCAACTTCTCTTGCCCGCCCCCAGCTTTGGGACCCTACTTAGTGACCCCTTCCCAATCAAACACAGACACATTCCTATCCTTTCTCCGGCGTCTATTCACAGCCTGGACACTTACCTGGGCTCGGTCCTGCTCTGGACGCCAAGGAGAGCGGCTCTTCTTTGCCAGCCCCAGCAGTGCGAGTATGGGGACCCCGGAGGAACGGAGAGGCTTTTCCAAGCCCCCTGGGGGCTAGCTTTGCAGCCAGCCGCTCCCAAGCCCCTCAGCAGCCTCACCACTTACCTGCTCAGCTCTCTGCCTCTGTCCAAGCTCTGGACTGCAGCCCCCTACCCCCAGTTCGGGATCCCCAGAAACCTAAGCTTAGAGACCCCGACATTTAGTCTTGGGGAGCGTCTCCTAGTCCCAGACAGCCGCCCCTCCCACCTCCCTGCACTCAGGGCTGGATTCAAGCTCCAGACGCTCTGGCTGCTATGCGGACTCACCGGCCGCCGCAGGCTGCGGGGAATGCTAGTGGCCCCAGCCCCTGCCTCCTCTCCCTGTGGTCACTCCCGTCCCAAGCCAGCCCTGTGTCCCTCCTGAAATGGGGCTCAGTTAGAATTCCTTTACTGTGGCATTGGCCGTGGAAGGTGCGGCAGACTCCGGCTGGACCCTACTAGACTCTGTCTCGCACCCTCCACTACCACCCCCAGGCTTGCCGGTGGTGTGGAGCTCGGGCAGGTGGGCGCTAACTCTGAAAGGGCTCCTCACCGTGCTGTTATGCCAGCCTGGCTGCGCTGGTACTTTGGAAGCGGGGCTACCACAGGGACGGTGGCCACAGATACCCAAGGAGGGAGCAGGGGCGCGGGGCTTGGGACTGCAGCGGGGTGCCGGTAGCTTACCGAGGTTGCGGAGTCTCTCGTTCTTGGTCACAGCAGCGATGACAAACGAGTTGCCCACGAGGTCCATCACGATGGTGAAGCAAAGCAGCAAGGACAAGAAGCTGGTCAGGAACACGTTCTGGGGCCGAGGGGTCTTGGGCTGCCACCAGTCGGGTACAGTAGTAGTGTCATTGTGAGCTGCCTCCATGGTGGCAGAAGCTGGGGAAAGAGGAGACAGAGTGAGAGCGCCGCCGCCACCGCCACCGCCACCGCCAGCATCACACCCACCCAGTCCGAGCTCCCGGCCCCCAGCCAATACTCCCCGGAGTGTCTGCTGACCCCCTCGAGCTTTCGTACCCCTAAGTTCTCTCTGAGGGGACGGCACCAAGGGTCCGTCCTGGAGAGGGAACTTTGCCTTAGTCTTTACCTGCTCACCACCCGCTCGCCTGAAGACGCTCCCACCTCCAGCACTAGAGCGCTCGAATTTCCCTGGCACCAAGGTTTTGTCTCCAGGGCGTGGTGCCCAATGGCATGTCGGTGTCAGAGGAGCGAGAGCTTAGGGGCTCTCTGGCAGCGCCCCCACAAACCGGCGCTTCCCGAGCTCTCTGAAAGGCTACTGCTGCCGCCGCGCAAGTGCGCGGATGCCAAAGCCCCTCAGACAAGCGTTGCCGCCTGCACAGAGAGCGAGCTCTTAAGCCCTCCCCCAGCCAAGCGCAGCTGCCGCTCACAGAGTGCGGGCTCCCGAGCCCTTAGGAGGAGCGCAGCCACCTCGCACAGAGTGCCCAGAGCGCCGCCAGGGCAGTGTCGGGGTCCAGAGCCCTCAGGAAGGGCGGTGCCACCCCGCACAGAGTGCCAGGGAAGTGCCGGAGTCCAGAGCAAAAGGGATGGACATTGCCTCGCGCGCAAAATGCCAGTGCAATTCCAGGGCACTATCGGGGTGCTGGAGCTCTCAGGAAGGGTGCTGCGGCTTCGCACAAAGTGCTAGAGCATTACCAGTGCTCCCGAGCTCCCGGGATGGACACAGCCTTAGCGCACCTCGTACCAGAGCAATGCCAGGGTACTGCTGGGGATCCGCGGCCCCCACAAAGGGGGCTGCCACCTTGCACTTTGTGCCGGGTCACTAGCAGGGCTCCGGAGCTTCCAGGAAGGTTGTTAAAGAGCCGGGGGGCTCCTAAGCCTCTGGGATGGACAATGCAGCGGCGTATAAAGTGCCGGGACGCTGCTGGGACTCCTAAGTCTCTGGGAGGCAAGTTGCTGCCGAGCATAAAGTGCCGAGGCATTGCTGGGGTTCTGGGACCCCGGGAAGGGCACTGCCGCCTAGCATAAAGTGCCAGGGCATGGCCGGGACTCCCGAGTCCCCGGAAAGGGGGCTGCCGCTTCCCGTAAAGAGCGCATAAAGTACGGGGGCATAGCTGGATGAATCCGGAGCCCGGGAGGGGAATCCGGAGCCCAGGGAACCCGGGAAGGGAATCCGGAGCTAGGGAAGGGAATCCGGAGCTAGGGAAGGGAATCCGGGGCCCGGGAAGGGTGCTGCGGCCGAGCATAAAGTGCTGGGGCATGGCTGGGGCTCAGGAGTCCCCCGAAGGGAGCTGCCGCCTTGCATAAAATACCAGAGCATTGCTGGGGGACCCGGAGCCCCCAGGAAGGGTGCTGCAGCCGTTCCCGTTCCCACTAGAGTCCAGGATCAGAACGGGGCTCAGCAAACATATGGAGAGCAGACTCTGTTGCCTTGCTCCCACTCCATCCCCCAAATTCCTGGCTTGTCTGGGATCCGATTGTGGGGGACCCCCGATGCCTCTTCTCCCTCCGCTTCTCTTTCCCTTTCTCCCCTTAAGGAGCACAGGAAAGAGAAATCTGCTCTCTTATCCAACCAAATAAAAAAATCTGGGTTTCATCCCCCACCCCTTACCCCCGCCCTGCTCTGAAGCTGCAGCCAGGGATAGTCCGGGCGACCGCTAAGCGGCTTGGCCAGCCCGCGAGGGGCTTCGAAGGGCAGGCAGGCAAAGCGCTGCTGGCTTGGCTGAGCTCTGGAAAAAATCCCCTGGCCCCCACTCCCGAGCCGGCGGGCGGCCGCTCACCACAGCCTCGGAGCTTACAGTAAGGGCTGTAATCCCCGGAGGCAGCGCCCTCCTGGCCAGCGGCGCCGGTCACTGCAGGCAGCAAGTCCCCCAGCAGCCGAGATGTGTTCGGTAGAAACATCGCAGCTGAACTGAGCTGGCCGAGCTGGCCGAGCTTTTATAGCAATCTTTACCACCTGACTTCCGACGTAACACCTACGACATCAAAATTAATGACAGGGGCAACCTCCCAAACACCTGTAAGCACTTAAACCCCCTCGGGAGACCTTTGGCCACCCCCCCCTTTTGGCAGACCTGACCACAGTGTGGCTGCAATAGCCCCAACTCCCTTTACACGAAGTCTGAGTGGCAATCCTAGCCCAGGCCTGAACTCTTAACAGCAGGAGGCCTGCGCCTGGTCTTTAAATAGGCATCTCTGTCGCCGAGGGCTGGGGGAGTCAATGCAATCTGGCACATTTTAGCTAGTCCCGCTGCCAAAATTGTCTAGCTCGCAAGTCCAGAGGGAACTTCCAAAGGCAGCGGGAGGGATCGAGGGGAGGCAGCACCCTGCCCCAGGGCTATGAGCCAGGCATTCACACCTCCCCGGAGCAGCCTGCACCTTCACACTCGGGTCCCCTCTCAATGCTTTTGGTCCCACTCACTTTCTTCCCGGTAGCCTACAGCTATCCACAGAGTGCAAAGCCCTGCGCACATTCACTCATGTTCAACCTGAGGTGGTCCACTAAGCATCCGATGGCTTGTCAACCCACGCCCCATGCCCCCTGCCCCCGTAAGTTTTACCAAATCATTAAGTAATAGAGGTAAGGATCAAAAGGAGATTTCAGATGCGACTCAATCCTCGTAAGGTTAGAGAGCTGGTCTCTAAACTGCTCAAGGCATCGAGAGCCAAGCGTCTTGACCTCTGTCAGCCAGTAGCAGCCAGACCTAGAATTCGAACTCTGAACTTCCAGAAATCTCAAACACCTTCCATCTAAAAGAGGCATGGTGATGTTCAGGGTTCAAGCTCCGTAGAGCCCAGAAAATCATTTCCACTTTTACTTGGAACTCATCACATGAATTTAAAGGGAAAAAATTCCTGCCCCAATAAATGTTTGTCCTTTTTCATTCCCAGACAGAAGACCCAACTGCCTGGGTGAGCAAGGGGCCCCCCAAACACTGGGTGGCTCCAAAGTAATCCGAAGTCGTTCTTTCAATTAAGAATTTCTTCCCTTGATCCTAAAACTTTTTTTTTAACGTTCACGGATTTATAAATTAAAAAAAAAAAACTCAGTCACTGAGAAAAAGTTTTGGCCTTATTATAAGGACTTGGGGTGGGGGGAGGGGAGAGAGAGGGGGAAGGAGGTCTTAGAGATAAAGTACAATTCTCTTTTATTATTTGCTTAAGTATTTTTAATGTGATCACAAATTTGCTGAGGAGATTGGGTTGGCCAGAATTCATGGGATCACAGGCTTAGAGCTGGAAAGAGACGTTAGACAACATTGATTCCTACCCTACCCATTTTACAGATGATGACAGTGAGGACCAGAGACCTTAAGTAATTTTCCCAAGATCACACAGCAAGTGGCAAAGCAGAATTTTAAAATTAGCTCCTCTGGCTAGAGATTCAGCTCTCTTTTGACTCCACTGCACAACCCAGAGATGAAAAGGATGCTGTTGCTTTATAATTTTGTCTTACCACAAATTAGCTAAGGTGATTTAATTAACCAGAGTTAATAGGGTCAGAGTTTTAGAATTGTAAGGAACCACATGAGAAATTTAGTCCAAATTCCATATTTTAAATGTGAAGAAACTGAGGATCAGAGAGGTTACTTGACCAGCATCACATAGCAAATTATGGAAGAGCAGGGTTTTTGAGCCCAGGACTTCTGGCTCAAGATCAGAGTCTTAGGTGCAGTTAGGTGGTGAAGTGAGTAGAGCACCAGCCCTGGAATCAGGGGGACCTGAGTTCTAAATCTGGCCTCAGACACTTGACGCACTTACTAGCAGTGTGACCTTGGGCAAGTCACTTAACCCCAATTCCCCTGCCTTCCCCCCTCCAAAAAAAATTATAAAAACAAAAAAAAAAAAAAAGATCAGAGTCTTGGATGTGCCACAGACCTTAGAGCTTGAAGGTATCTTAAGGCTAAACTTGTTCTATCACTTGCATTTTGTTTTGTTTTGTTTGCTTAATAAAAATTTTATTACCAAAAATTAGATAAAGTTATTTCATCAGTCAGAATTTAAAATCTCAGTTTTAGAGCTAGAAGAGGCCTGAGATAACATTTAGTCCTACTCCCACATTTAACATAAGGAGAAACTGAGGACCAGAGAGGTTAGGTGACTTGTCACACAGCAAGTAGAGAGGAGAGGAGGGCTTTTCGGGCCAGATTCTCCATCTCTGGCTCCAGTTCTCTTTCTGCTTCCTTAAATCATCTATTGCAGCCTGCTTTCTTAGAAATTAAAGAAAAGCCTAATTTTAAAAATGTTAGTGGCAATTTGTGAAGGTGATTCAATTGGCCGGAGTTCATAGGATTGTACTTCTAGAGCTAAATCGGGGTCTTAGAAAGCATTTAGCTCAGCTCCCTTATTTTATAGGTAATGAACCTGAAGAACAGAGAGGGTGAGCAACCTGGCCAAGATCACACAGGAAATAAGTAGCGACACAAGGGTCTTAAACCCTGATCCTCTGGCTCCAAATCTAGTTTTTCCCACTGAACCAGAGGCTCTAAAGCAAGACTGTTGTGGAGAACCTCTAATACAATCAGGAATATTAATATTCTTTTTCCTTTTTTCTGCCCTGCTAAATAATTTTTGTTATTGCCATAAATTAGCAAGAGTTCCCAAGATCACAATTAGGGAGCTAGAAGGGTCCCTGTACAATATTTATTCCATGGGCTTCATTTTATACAAGAGGAAGCTGAGGACCACATAGATTGGGTGGTCACTGGTTAAGTGACTTGGCCAAGGCCACAGAGCACCTCCACGGCAGGGCATGCACTGAGCCTAGAGCTACTGAGTTCACACCCAACTCTGCTGCAGGAGACAAAGAAGAGTGGGAAGATGTTGCGGGCCCCCAGCCTCGCAACTATACTCGGGGTTCCCCTCAAGCCCCAGGCCTTTGCCTAGCAAAGGGCCTGATCTCGTGGACAATGTATGGGGCGGGAGCCGAAAGATGGTGAATGACTCCGAATTTTATTTCAGCAAGCAGCATTTTTATATCTTTAGTGACGTAGGTACATTCTTTGGTTACGTGGATGAAGGACAGGTAAAAATCAAGACACCTGGGTACTAGGACTGCCTACTCTCCTCCCTTTCTCTTCCCACGCTAACCCGAAGCTCCCTGCGGGCAGGCAGCCCAGGCAAAGAACCGGAAGTTCCATGTGCTCAGGCAAACCCAGACAGAGAGCTGGAAGTTCCATGTGCTCAAGCAGGTCCGGGCAAAGACCTGGAATTGCTAGGGAGGCAACAAAGGCAAGACCCCTCCTCCTGGCTCCATCCATATCTCAGAGGCCTGAGTTTATCTCAGCAGGCCTCTGGGCCTGGAGGTCCGAGGAGGGCAGGGCTCGGCTCTAACTTGGCCTGTAACAGGAAGAGACCTTGGGATCATCTGCTCTAATCTTCTCATTTTAGGTGGATTCCTTTTTCCCCTGAAAGCTCTCCTATTATTACTATAAATTCCCAAAGAGGATTGAATTAGCCAGAATGCAAAGGATCTAGTCCAGTCCTCTTGTTTTAGAGTCAAGAAAATGAAGGTCCCTCGGAGAGGTTAAAAGACTTGTCTAAGATCACACCCCAAATTTCTGAGTATCACTGTTGTGACAAAATGGTCAAAGACATGTTGGAGATTCTCTACTCCAACTATTCTCCACCCCTCCTCTCTCTTTCTCCCTTCTCTCTCTATTTTCTCTAAATGTATATAATATATTACATAATATAAAATAAATAAATATGATAATAAACATATGCCTTAAATTTTTATTGCCAAAAATTATGTGAGGTGATTTAATTAGAATTCAAAATATCTGACTTTCAGAGCTAGGAGGGTTCTTACACAACATTTAGTCCAACCCCTACATTTTTTAATTAAAACATTTTATTATGATTATAAGTTAAGATGTTAAGATTATAAATTAAGTCAGATTTCATGAAATTGTCATTTCTGAAGGGAAGAAGGCCTTGTATGTTGTTCGTTATTTACTCCAATCTCTCATTTGACAGATAAGGAAAGTGAGGACCAGAGAGGTTAGGTGACTAAGCCAACATCACACAGCACTCAAGTAGCAAAGCAGATTGCCAGCTCAGATTCTCCAGATGCCAACCCACTTGTGTTTCTCATGCACTAAGTGATTTGGAGCTGGAAGGGTTCTTGTAAATCAGCTGGTATAGTCTCATTTTAGGTAGCCTTTTTTGGTAAAAATATTTTAATGACTATAAATTAGCTCAGGGGATTCCAGTAGCCAGCTGAGACTCGCCACAGCCATATTTTTAGAGCTTATTGAGATCTTAGACAAGATTTGGTCCAATCTCCTTGTTGTACATTCAAGAAAACCAAAGAACAGAAAGGTTAAGTAACTTGCTCAAGATCACACAGCAAGTAAATGGCAAAGCAATGGTTCTGGAGTAGGATTCTCTTACTCGGGGTCCAGCTCTCTTGCCCCTTACCTGACGGGCTGGGAGGGCATCTGGTATAATCCCCTTCTTTGATTTGGGGTTTTTATCTTTCTTAAGTCTATAAATGAAAGTTATGTACTTAAGCAGAGCTCATGGGATGATAAGTATAGAGGAAGTAGGTGCCTGAGAAAATGGCTAGTCCAGTTCAATAGGCATCGTACCGCTTGTAGGCATGAAGTCATGCAAAACATATTTCCATATTAACCATTTCAAGGAAAAGAAAACTGGAGACCAGAGAGGTCGAGTGTTTTGGCCAATGTCACACAGCGAGTAAATTTCTGAGGGGGTTTTTTAGCCTGGATCTTCAGGTTTCCCAGCTAGCTCTCCTCCAACTGTTCCACTGAGTCCCTCAGCCACCTACTCATTAGAGATGTTTATCTAAAAAAAATTTCCTATTGCTAGAATCAACCTTAAGGTGATTTTAACGAGTCAGATTTCTTGGGATAATCAGTTTTGAAGTGGGGGAGACCTTAGAAATCATATCATCCAGCCCTTTCCTTTTACATGAGGAAAGCAAAGACCAGAGAGGTTAGGTAACTAATCCAAAATCACACAGCAAGGACATGGCAGAGCAATGTTTTGAAGCTTCTCTGGCTCTGGCTCCAACTCTCAGGGGCTTTAAGATCACCTGGTACAATCTCCTTGTTTTGGGGTTTGTTTTGCTGAATAGTTTTATTATTAAAAGTAATTAAAGTGAATGAATTAGAGTTCATGACATCATCATTTCTGAGCTGAAAAGGGCCATATGCAGCAATTAGTCCATCCTCCTCAGTTTTTTTTCTGAAAAGGAAGGTGATAATCAGAGAGGCTGATCACACAGCAAATGAGTGGCAAAGCAGATTCTGAGTCCAGCTTCCATGGGTCCCATTCCAATTCCTTTTCCTATGCACTGAACAATTTAGAGCTGAAAGGGGGCTTGGAAATCATATATTCTAATCTCCTCATTTTAAGTGGATTTTTTTTGCTTAAGCATTTTCTTTTGGAGGGGGGAAGGCAGGGCAATTGGAGTTAAGTGACTTGCCCAAGGTTACACAGCTAGTAAGTGTGTCAAGTGCCTGAGGCTAGACTTGAACTCAGGTCCTCCTGATTCCAGGGCCAGTGTTCTACTCACTGCGCCACTTGCTAGAATATTTTAATGATGACTATAAATCAGTCAAGGGGATTTCAGTAGCCAGGGGGCTTTGGATCGTATTTTTGAGCTGGTGGAGACCTTAGCCATCATGTAGTCCAAATCTCTTATTTTACATTTGAGGAAACCAAGGAACAGAGAAGTTAGATGATTTGCCCAAGATCGCACAGCAAGCAAATGACAGAGCAATGGTTCTGGGGTCAGATTTTCTTGCTCAGGGTCCAGCTCTCTTGCTTCTGTATCTAGTGGGCTAGGAGGGCATCTGGTACAATATTCTTGTTAGATTTGGTTTTCTTAAAAAACCCGGTTTTTATGTCTATAAATTAATTAACATCAATTAGCCAAATTTCATGGGATCATAGATTTAGAGTGATAGGGGCTTGAGACAATATCTATTCCAATGAAATCAATTCGCAGAAGAAAAAGCTGGTTGCTTATCTTATGAAAAAAACTTATTAAAAAATGGAGGACCAGAGAGGTCAAGTGTTTTGACTAATGTCACACAGCAAGTAAATTTCAGAGCAGAGTTTTTTTAGATCAGGTCCTTGGGTTCCTAAACCAAGTGCTCCTTTGGACTTAGATGTACAAGGTATCCTGCAGATTCTCTAGTCCAGCATACACATTAGAGGGTTGTTTATCTAAAAATAGTTTTATTATTGCTATAAACAAGGTAAAGTGATTTAATTAGTCAGAGTTCATGGGATCTTATTTTTAGTCAGAGGGAGCCCTAGAAATCATTTAATCCAATCCTCGTGTTTTATATTTGAGGAAACTGGAACCGAGAGAGAGTAGGTGACTAACCCAAGATCACACAGCAAGTGATATCAGAACAAAATTTTGAGGTCAGATTCTCTGGCTCTGGGTCCTGCTCTCTTGCTACTGCCCTGCAGGGTCTTAGAGATCACCTGATGCCATCCCCTCATTTTACTTTGTTTCATTTCCCTAAAAAATATTTTATTGTTCCTATAAACGAATTAAGGTGACTTAATTATTCCTTGTTCATAGGATCATCATTTTCCAGCTGAAGAGGACCTTGTACATCATTCAGTTAGACTTCTTCACTTTCCTAAAGTGAACCAGTAACAAAGCAGATTCTGATCCCCAAGGTTCAGCCGCCTCCCAAGTTAGTTCTTTCCTTTGTACTTAATGATTTCGAATTGGACGGCTTCTTGGAAGTCATCTAGTTTTTAGGCAATTCTTTGCTTTTCTAAAATATTTGAATGATGACTATACATTAGCTAAGGGGATTGAAGTAGCCAGAGGGCTTTGGGTCGTATTTTTAGAGCTGGTGGAGACCTTAGCCATCACTCGGGCCAAGCATCTTATCTTATACGCAAAGAAACCAAGGAACAGAGAGGTTAGGTAACTTTCCCAAGATCACACAGCAAGTAAATGGCAGAGCAAGGGTGCTGGGGTCAGATTCTCTTGCTCAGGGTCCAGCTTTCTTGGCCCTGTGCCACTGGTCCTGGGAGATTTGGTTTTACTTTCTAAAAAAAATTTATTATGTCTATAAATTAATTAACGTTAGCTAATTAATTAGCCAAACTTCATGGGATCTTAGGCTTAGAGATAGTAGAGGCCTGAGACAATATCTATTCTAACAAAATCCATCTGCAGAAGAGAAAACTGAGAACCAGAGAGGTCAAGTGTTTTGACCAGTCACACAGCAAGTAAATTTCAGAGCAGGGTTTTTTAGATTAGGTTCCTGATCCAGATGGCAAATCCCTAGTACAACTTACTCTTCATAGTTTATTGTGGTTTTCAAAAATATTCATCATTATTATAAATACTCTAAGATCTAATTTTATAGATGAGGAAAATGAAGACCAGAGAGGGTAGATGACTTGTCCAAGATCACACAGCTAGGAAATAGCAGAGGATCCTTTTTCAAGCCCAGATTCTCTGGTCCCACATCTAGCTCCTTGTTTGAGTTTGGTTTTATATTGTTAAAATATTTTCTTATTACTAGAAATTAAGTTTTATTTTGTTGAAATACGGACTTCGTAACAACCTGGAAAAACCTACACGACATAATGCTGAGTGAGCGGAGCAGAGCCAGGAGAACATTATACACAACCACAGATATATAGATTCTGTGAGGACCAACCCTGACAGACTTCGCTCTTCTCAGCAACACAAGGTACAAAGACAACTCCAAGGGACTCATGATGGAGAATGCTATCTACATCCAGAGAAAGAACTATGGAGTCTGAATGCAGATAGAAGCACACTTCATGCTTGCATTTTTTCTTCTCTTTTGTTTTTGTTTTTGGGGTTTTTTCTGTTTTGTTTCTTCTTTCTCATGATTCATTCCACTGGTCATAATTCTTCTCCACAACTTGACTAGTGTATAAATTAATTTAATGTGAAGTTATACGTGGTAGTTATATGAGATTCCATGCCATCTTGGGGAGGGAGGGGGGAGGGAGGGGAGAAAATCTGGAACTCAAAATTATGTAGAACCGTGTGTTGTAAACTAAAAATAAAAAAAAATAGAAAAAAAGAAATATTTTTACTACTATAAATTAATTAACATTACTTAATTGGTCAGAGTTCATGGGGTTATTGGGGTTTTTTTTTAGCTGAAAGGGGCCTTATACATACATTTCTTTAGTCCCACTCCCTCGTTTAGCAGACAAGGAGAGTGAAGACCAGAGAGGTTAGGGAATTCACCCAAGATCACACAGCAAATGGGTGGCAAAGCAGATTTGAGCCTAGCTCCTCTGGCTGCCATCCCCATTCTCTTTGCCATGCCCTAAAGGATTTCAAAGGTGGAAGGAATCTTGGAAGTCATTTAGTTCAATGTCTTCGCTATTTTCACTGGATTTTTTTTTCCGAATTTTTTTTCTTATTACTCTAAGTTAAGGTGGTCAAATTAGGCCAAGTTCATACGATCTTATTTTTAGAGCTGGTAGAGACCTTAGCCATCATTTAGTCCCACCCCCTCATTTTATATTCAAAGAACCAAGGACCAGAGAGGTTAAGTGACTCACTAGAGATCACCCAGCAAGTCAGAACAGTGATTTGGAACCTAGATCTCTCTTGCCACTGTAGGCACGGTTTTTGAAGACCATCTAAAAGCCTGGGCAAGAGTCCACCTGGATACAGAGACTCTATTTCATGAAATGACCTTGGCAGAGTTAAAATGTGGGGGGGTTTTCCTAAATTTTTTTTCCTATTTCCATAAACTAATTAAGGCATTTTTAATCCAGGCATATTGGCGTATGGTTTGGGGTCTGGTAGGGCCCTTAGACGTTATCTATTCCAGCCAACTCATTTTGCAGAAGAGAAAATTGATGACCAAGGCGGTTATGCGATTGGCCAAAGTCACACAGCAAGAAACTGGAAAAGCACGTTGTGAGCCTGGGCCCTCTAGTTCCCATTCACAGACCGATTTGGAGCTGGTACAATCCCCTCATTAGCTTTCAAAGTTTTAACTTGTATTTTTTAATCTTACTATAAATTAATTAAAATGTTTTAATTAATCAAAGTTCATGAGATAGTAGGCTTCAAGCTTGTAGGGCTCTGTATTGTCCCTTTCGGGACAATATCTACTCCAATGAATTCATTTTGGAGAAGATGAACTGGACCAGAGAGGTTTTTTCTTGGCCAACATCACACAGCAAACCAGTTTCTGAGCATGGTGTTTGTTTTAGCCCAGTTCCTCTGGTTCCTGGCCCAGCCCACTTTAGATTTACATGTGGAAAGGATCTTGCAGATTGGGTCATCCAACCTACTCTTTCTAGGGCTTTTATATTTTTAATATATTACATTTATATCATTTTAATTGATATATTATCCCCTGTATATTGTTACTCTAAATTGGATCCATTTCTTTAATTAGCCAGAGACACAGAGAGCTTTAGAGCTAGGGGAGACTTCATCCATCACTAATTCTGACCCTTTAGTAAACTAATGACCAGAGAGTTTCAGAGCCTTGCCCGAAATCACACAGCAAGTAAATGGAGATGTCCATTTTGAGCCCCCAGGCGTCTGCTTCCCAATCCACCTCACTTTCCCATGAACTAAACAATCTGGAAATGGAAAGTCTTTGGAAATCACCTAATTTGATTTTAGGTGCAATATTTTTTGGCTAAAGTCTTTTTATTATTAGTATAAAATGAGTTACGGTGGTCTAGTTGACCAGTGTTCATAGGATCCCATTTTCAAAGCTGGGAGAGATCCCATGTGCCGTTTAGTCCTGCCTTCTCATTTTACAAAAGAGGAAAAGGAAGACCAGGGAGGGTGACTCGCCCAAGATCAAACACCAAGTACATCCACATAGGACAAAGCTTTGAGGGAGAGTTTCTATGGCTCCAGAGCCCACTGTCTTGCTGCTGCCTCAGATGGTCATGGAGGTCACCTAATACAACCCTCTCCTTACAGTTTTTCCCCTAAAATACTATTTTTATGACCGTAAATTAGATGATTTAATGAATCCGAGTTCATGGGGTCAGTGTTTCAGAGCCAGTCAGCACCTTAGACATCATTAGGTCACATTTTTAGACCTTGAAGGAATCTTCAATGACATTCGTTACAACCTTTATTTCCTTTTTTTAAGTGATGTAGAACCTGAGGACCAGCAAAGCTAAGTGATTTGTCTAAGGACACACAGCAAGTAAGGAGCAAAGTAAAGTTTAGGACCCAGGCATGCTGCTGTCTTTCCCTGCACTTTGGGCCAGAGACTCCCAACTCCAATGCCTCAGTCTCATGTTTATTTACTTTTATTATTTCCCTGTTTATTGACTTAAGAAAAAATGTCATGCTGCCAATCAGCTAAGGTGACCTGATTGTCCTTAGGATACGCCTAGTTCTAAGAGCTTGGAGAAACCTTAGGTGACATTTATTCTAACCCCCTCTTTTGACAGATGAGGAAACTGAGGACCAGAGTGATCAGGTAACTTGTCTAAGACTCCACAGCAGGGCTTTTGAGTCAAGGCTTTCTGGCTTGAGGTCCTGCTGTCTTTTAACTTCACCACAGAACTCAGAGCTGAATGGAATCTTGGGTATCCGATACTGCAACCCACTACTTTGCTTTTTGGCTCAGTTATTTTTATTACCACAAATTAGCTAAAGTAATTTAATTAGTCGGGGCAGCTAGGTGGCACTACGATGGATAGAGCTCCAGGCCTGGAGTCAAGAAGACTTTTCTGCCCAAGTTCAAATCTGGCCTCCAACACTTACTAGCTATGTGACCCTGGGCAAGTCACTTCACCCTGTTTGCCTCAGTTTCCTCATCTCTAAAATGAGCTGGAAAAGGAAATGGCAAACCACTCCAGTATCTTTGCCAAGAAAACCCTAAATGGGGTCACAGAGAGTCAGATATGACTAAAAAAAAAGACTGAGGAAGGAATTGAATTAGTCAGAGCCCAGAGGATCATCATTTTAAAGCTAGAAGGTACCTTAGACCAGCGGGAACTATGGCCACTAAACCATACATAAGGATCTCTGTGGGCCACCATATTAACTTTTAAAACCACATATTGACATTATCTCCATTCTGTTGTATTTTTACTTATTTCTTTACATATTGCCCATTTACATTTGAATCCGGTTCAGGCTACATGGGAGTGTTGGATCTTGTTTTTGACACAATCTGGTTCAATCTCCCCCCCACCCCCCCATTTTACAGATGAGGAAACTGAGAGGAATGACTTGCCCAAGATCCTCTACCACCCATTTCAGCACCCATTCATATGCTTCTTTGGACTTAGAGGTGGGAGGGGATTTTGGAGTTTATCTGTTTCAACCTCTTCCTTTTTAACTTGGTTTAAGACTTTTGCTCTAATTGTTGTTGTTTTTAATTTTTTATTATTATTATCATTACCCCAAATTTTCTGAGGTGATTTAGTTAGTACCATCTACAGGATGAAAGGCTTTGAGCTGGAAATGTAAGAGGGACTGGTGTCTTCACCTCAGTTTTCCCTCATTTCCTTTCAGCACTGAATTCCTCTTTGCTGCCCAGAGTAAGGTCCAGAATTGCCATTTTTCTTATCACCTTCTCAAGAATGAAACTGTTATTAAGACAAGCCAGAAATAGGTCAGGTGCTTGCTCCAGTAGGCTCCCAGATAGGCGATGGTGATGTTCTCAGTTGGTACCATATCAGGCCCAGTTACCATATTTGCCTAAGCAAAATAATAACACCAACCAGCATCTATTTAATGATCCCCGCTGCTGCTTGTGATACCAAAATGTCTCAAGCAATTCCAAAGTCTATTGCAGAATTCTCCAAATCTCACAACAGAATTCATTTTCCATCATTATTTGTTTTGAGGGCAAGGAGAATTTGCCATCCTCACCATTTGGAAGGGAAGGTTTGGAAATCATATAAATGCGTCAGCTCTCTTCCAGTGCCACCGCTCACCCCTCAGGGGTACCCCTAGAACCCTGAGGAGATGTAGACAAGCTCCCAGGACCCGAATCCTCAGTGGGAATGGAAGTTGGGATAAGGAAGCCCCGGAGCTTTGGGGGACGACAGAAGCTATGTTCAGTTCCATTCGACACACGTTTGTTCAGCATCTACTCTGGGCTAGGCATTATAGAGCTAGCTGGGGATACAGAGAAAAGCACAATAAATCTTACTCTTAAGGGGCCTCTCCTCTAGAAAACATACACAAGTAAAGACAAAGTAATTTCAAGAGAGAGTGCTAATAACTGGCTGAGGATTCGCGACCTCTCTGGAAGAAAGGAAGATTGGGCCCATGTGAAAGTGGACTGGCCATGGGGGCCACTGGATGTTCCCACAGCAGAGAGTGGAGTTGTTACCAAGCCAGGCCTAGAGAAAGCAGTAGCAATGGTTCTGGCCAGGCACCAAGAGGGAACTGTCTAATGAGAAGAGATTCAAAGGATTTAGCTTATTGGAAGACAAAGGAGATAACCCTAGCACTAGCAAAAATAATGAACAGTAAAGAGCAGAGGTTGATAGGCATTCCTGTCCCATAATGCACCAAGGCACTTGAAAATGGATTGAGAAAGGATACAAAGTCCATATGGACTTCCATGTTCGAGAATGTTAATAAAGCAAATAGCATGGAGAGGGTATGAAGAGTGGAGAGGGTTTAAAGCGATCAGTTCAACCTAAAGGATACTCTGTTGATCTGGGAGCTCATATGACCTCAAATGCAGTCAATAAAAGCTGCACGGCGCCACTATATTGGTATGAGCAAGTAGAATAAAAATGAACCTATCAATCTGCCTGGTACCTGGAGGATGGGAGAAATCCTGGGCCCTCAAGCTGACCTTGGCCCTCAGAAATGCCTTTGCCTGGCTTGCCTCTGGCACCCTGCCATCTCCCAACTTACCCAAAGCCACATCCCATTCTCGACAGCAACCCTCACCGGCCTTGGCTCTGATACACCTGGATTTGAATCCCACCTGCAACATGTGTCACTTTGAGCAATTGACTTTCCCTCTGTAAGCCTCAGTTTCCTAATCTGTAAAATCTAGATGGTAATACTTCCCTGAGCAGCTTATGGTCAGGCAAGCCACTGGCAAACCTTAAGGTGCTAAGAGAAATGGGATCTGTTATTGGCATTGCCCAGGAAAAAGCAGACAGTTTTGACTCTCAAGGAAGACTCCCCCCAGGCAGGTTTGTTTGCCTTTTGGCTCCACAAACTGAGTTATTTCATAACAGGGTGTTTTGAGCCGTAGCTGTAACTAAAGCAGGCCTCCTCTTCTGGGCAGGGTAACTCCTCAGGCACTGATCCTGGGAGATGGCACACACGAGATGTGGGGCCCAGCCTAGGCAGCTGTCCTGCTTATGGGTGAGCTGCTGCTGGAGAAAGCCAAGAGCACTTAATCAGCCACATGGCCCCAGCTGGTGACATGGACTTTGCCCTGGGGGATGCTAGACAGGGTAACACGGTGAACCCAACGTTCCGCTGGGGCTGTTCTTGCCTTTCTCACATCTCCCGTGCTCCCAGAGCACCCAGAAGCCTGATGGACATGGAGTACAGAAGGCAGCCAGGAGGGTGACCCCATTAAAAGGTGGTGCTCTGGATGGTGGATGCTGGCTGCTGGGTCCACTTCAGAACAAGCGCTCTATCTGTAGAGCATTTGGAGGCTTCCAAAGGGCTGTACATCTGTCTGTCCATCCGCTATTGCTAGCTCCTTTGACTCTCATTGGCAACTCTCACTGGCAGAGGGGTCAAACACATGGTCCCAAGGGGCTTCATAAGCCCACACCATTCCCCAGTGTAGCTTCAAATGTCACTGGGAAATATTTAAGAGATAATATCCCGAGTCAAAATGCAGCCTGCAAAGATCCTGGTGAATGGATAGTGGTCCCAGTTCCTATTTGTATTAGATATCACTGCTCTAGAGATTTATTATTGCTATTACGCCCATTTTTCAGATGAGAAAACTGAAGCTTAAAGAGGTTAGAAGTGACATGCCAAATTTTAGGGAAAAAAAAGGAATGCTGAAAATTTGTGTTCATGTATATTGAGAAAAAAATCAAATAAAAATCAAACATAAAATCAAAACCAAAATGACTCACCCAGGGTCACAGAACCCGTAAGGGGCAGGGATGGGTTTGGGTCTGGACCTCCAATTTCAGGATCCCCATACTGGAGTACTGACCTCTAACTTGGAGTCTGAAAGAGTTTCCAGAAGTTGGCAGGGGCTGCATGGCCTGCCTCTGGTCGCACAGCTTAGAAGGGTGACGAGCAGCTTTTGAACTCTGGTCTTCCCAACATCAGTGCCAGTATCATATCCACTATACCACATGACATTTTTAAAGTGCTAGAGACCCAGTGGGAGTTAGGCAAGTCTTGGGTAAGCAGGGGCTTTGGGAGGTCCTGAGTGGACACTCAAGACACCCAGAGGACCCAGTTCCAAGCACGAGTGATTTCACTATTAAGGCTGGGGGCAAGGGAGTTTCTGTCCTCCTTATTCTAACACACTGCCTCTAGGAGCTGGCAAAGGGAACATTGCAGAATGTAGGCTGCCCTGAAGAGAGCTCTGCGGCAGCCCAGCCTCATTGGCTCCCAGATCTTGTCCCTGGCCTCCTTGGGCCAATTTGGGCAAGCGCTGCTGTGGCTTGGCTTACTGAGGTTCCATGAGGAAGACTGAGCCAAATGGATGAGCTTGTTAATCTGCAAAGTGCCCTCTGGGCAAAGACCTGGGATCAGCAACTGGGGAGGGCCATGCCAGTCCTGGTGGTGCAGTGCAGACCTCCAGAAAGGGGTATTCAGCCTCCCATTTCTAAAGGAAAGGGCCCTACATGGGAGTGAGAGAATTGGCTTCTGCTCTTGTCTCTGCTACCATTGAACCCTTGGATGAGCAATAAAATCTGCAGCTCCATAGACTGGGAGTTGGCAGGGCCCCTGGAGGTCCAACCTCCCCAACCTCTATTTTGCAAATGAGGAAGTTGAGGCCCAAAAAGAGCAAGGGAGTTGCCCATAGTCTCACAGTTTATCAGTGGCAAAGCCAGGGTTTGACTTCAGGTCCCTTGACCCCAAGCCAGCATTCTCTCCATTGACCCATGCTACCTCTCTTCTCTGGACCTAAGTGTCCTTTTCTAGAAAATGGGGAGGGGGCATATGGCCTAGTTGGCCTCTTAGGGCCTCCAAGCTCTGGAATTCTAGGATTCCTCCTAGAGTTAGGCAATCTGGATCAGACAGAGCCACCCCCAGCTTACGGCGGGGCTCATGTGTCCTGAGTTCTTCCTTCCACTTTGATCATGCTAACCGTCTTACCTCTCTCCTTTCCCATGTTCTTGAAACCTGTGCCTTCCTCTCGACAGGTGACATGGCCTTTACCCCACCACTGCCAACTGGATGAGCCAAGGCCTTCTGTGATCTCCCTCCAGGCCTGCCTCCTCTTTGAACTTTCCCTGATTGAATGGAAGCAAGTTGATTGAGCCCCTGCACCAAGCCAACCCAATGAGCAGAATCACCCTGAAAATTGTACTCAGTAGTCAGTCAACAAGCAAATTCCCACTCTCAGGCAGGTAGAGGAGCCAATGTGCAAACAGGTGTGTATAAACAAGATCTAGACAGCATATGTTGGTGATAATGAGGGGAGGGGGAGACCAGCAAAGGCCTCCTACAGAGCAGGGACTTGAACTGAGCCCAGGAAGGCAGAGACAAGGGCCAGAACATGACAGACAGTATTTGGCACATAGTAGGCACTTAAATGTTTATTGACTAACAGTGTGGAGACATGGAGACAAGAGATGGAGTGTCTTGAGGAACAAGAAGACCAATGAGGAGAGGAGTGGAGGTAAAGTCTAAGAAGACTAGAAAAATAGAAAAAGTCCAGGGTGTGAAGGGCCATCAAATCCAGATGGAGCATTTTATATTTGATTCTGAAGATAATAGGGATTCACTGCAGTTTATGGAATGGGGGGGGGGGGTGTTGTGACATGGTCAACTGTGCACTTTCAGATAACCCTGGCATCCAAGTACAGGTTGGATTAGAGTGGCAGAGAGACTTGGGGTAAGGAAACTAACCAGAAACATAGATTCTACAGCCCTTGATACATCTCTATTCCCAAGCTTCTGCCTTCTTAGTTCCTTTTACATTCTTGTAGTGTAGCCACAGGGCAGCTAGGTGTCGCTGCAGTGGACTGAGTGCTGGGCCTGGAGTCAGGAAGACTCATCTTCCAGAGTTCAAATCTGGCCTCACACACTTACTTACTAGCTGCGTGACCACGGACAAGTCACTTCAACCTGTTTGCCTCAGTTTCCTCATCTGTAAAATGAGCTAGAGAAGGTAATGGCAAACCATTCCAGTATCTCTGCCAAGAAAACCCCAAATGGGATCATGCAGTTGGACATGCCTGAAAAATGACTGAACAGCAAAGTGTAATCACAGTCTCTGTGTCTTCAGGCTCAGCAGGTTTTTGTTCTAAACCAGGGCTTCTTAAACTTTTTCTACTCAAGACCATTCAGCACTTTTTAAACTGTGTGTTGCATCCAACAGTTTAAGAAGCACTGTAATTTAAATTATTCTCCTGCAAAGGGTATTCACTATTTGTTTTCAGTGTGGATATGCTGGCTCGCTGTGTGACCTTGGACAACTCCCTTCCTTTCTTTAGAGCAGAGAGCTGGAGCTGGGGGTGGGGGGTTGGGGGTAGCAATCAGCTCTTTGTCCTAAGTTGGTCCACACCTTCCCCAGCTCAGAGCCACCACTCCCATTCCCCTTCAGTAGTATCAATCTCAAATAAAAAGGAAGCCACTAAATCATCCATAAGGATCCCGGCGGGCAGCATATTGACTTAGTTTTAATGTTTTATTGGATTTTTATTTATTTTGTGAGCTATTTCCCAATGACATTTTAATCTGGTGCCAAGGAGGTCCCAGCAGCCTCTGTTTGACACCTCCGCCCTAAGAGTCCTGACCCTCCTCTGGCTCCCAGGGAGTCCCAGCATGCTGCAGGGGCTGGCATCTCTCTCTGCTCATCATCATGTACCCTTTGCTACCTCCAACGGCATTTGTATTGGCCATCAGATTGACTCTTCTGCCTTGCCCTCAGTTTCCCAGTCTGCAAAATGAAGGAGTTTGATTAAATAGTTCCCAGAGTTCCTTCTAACTCTCACATTTCATTCTATTCTGTCCTCCAGATGATAATTGATTCTTGGTGAGTAATGTTTGAGAAGAATATTTTTCTTTTCCATCATTTTTGCTCTCCCATGACCCACTGCTACATCTCCCTCACTCACAGTTGGCTGCCAGCCTCATTTCCCAGGTTTGAAGGTAAGAGTTTAATCAGACTAAGGCATCATTGCCTCTTCTCTATCCCCACTTTTTCCCCACCATCACCACTGTGACTTAGCTCTAATCTATTCCAATAGCACATGCATCCTAAGCACTAGAACTCAATCATTGAAAGGGAGCTCACTCTGGCCTTGCAAGTATACAAAACTATAGTATGAGACCCAAGGTTAGCTGCCAAGAAGGAGCTGCCCCATAGGTAGTGAGGTCCCCATCACTGGAGGTGTTCAAGCAGAGGCCAGGGGACAACCCTATGTAGGGAGAATGGTGTAGAAAGGATTCCCAAACCAGGCAGGAGGTTGGTGTTTATGATCCCCAAGTTCTCTCCCAACTCTGACCTTCTCTAAGAAGCCAATCGCTCAACCTGACTTTAACAAATGGACTCATTTGGACCACTAAGAGAAATCAATAATAATTAGTGAGTGCCTCTGAGAATATCTCATGCCACAATTTCTCCCCTGTGACAGGAGTACTGTGCTTAAATTTCTAAGCAAATTATTCACATGGTAGATGTCAAGAGCAAAACCCCAACGTGGCCTAGTGGCTATGGTGCTTAGACCCAGAATGAGGGAGGCCTGGGGCTTCAATCCTGCCTCAGATGTTTCCTCACTGTGACCCCTGATTTCCTCCTTTGTCAAATGGGACCAATGATGTGTGCTTTGCAACCCTTAAGGTGCTCCTAAGGAAGCATGACAGGGAAGGAGTAATCATTCATAGATGCTTTGGGCCCAAGCCCAAAGGAAATTTGAAGGAAATATTTTTTTTCCCTTTCAAATTTTTTTATTCTGTGCTTCAACACCAAAAAAGAGAGTATTTTCATATGTAAAGTGGAACAGAAGAGGCTTACATATGAAACCATCATTCTCTATTATGTATAGTTTGCCAGAAAAAAAAATCAACTTGGTACTTTCAAAGCTGTCCTACTCATCTGTGTTTCCTTCTGAACTGCCTTTTCTTTTCCTCTGTGCATTTTAAAAAGTACTTCCATACCCCTATTTTCTTTTTCTTTCCTTCCTTCCTTCGTTCCTCCCTCTCCCTCTCTCCCTCCTTCCTTCCTTCCTTCCTTTCTTTCTTTCTTTTTCTTTCTTTCTTTCTTTTTTTCTTTCACTGGCAACCTATCACTAGATTCCCTCTCCTCACTCTTTTCTGCCTGTCATTGAAAAAAGAAAGAAAAACAGAGCCCAGTTACTAAGCCATTTTGAGAATGAGGCTTATGTACCACCGATCGGGTCGTGACTGAAGCCAGCCCAGGGCTTCTAGCTAGCTAGATTGGGTAACAAGGTTCCCCAGGGGTGGACACGATGCAGGAGACAATGAGACTGGCAACAAACTCCTCCACGCCCTGGAGCATGGGATCACAGTTAGAGCTGGCATCGACCTCAGGGACCAGCTTGTCCAACCTCTTCAATAGAAGAAAGTAAGGGAGGTAAGGATCATAGATCTACAGCTGGAAGGGACCTCATAGGCTGTCTAATGCACCCATCTTCATTTTACAGATGAGGAAACTGAGGTACAGAGAGGGGAAGGCACTTGCCCAAGGTCAGAAAGAACCCAGGTTCTTTGCCTCCAAATCCAGGGCTCTTTTCATGACATCATGTAGGAGCTGGCCAAACCGTTCAGCATTGTTGGCATACCCTCCTGGCTGACAGTAAGGAGGGGTGTGCTGGAGCCAGCTTGAACCAGCTCGTAAGAGCTTATTGTTAAATTGTCAGGGTTAGCATATGGAAATAGGCAAACATCACAAATCGGGGCTGGATTTGTTGTTCTGTTGATTGTCTTGAATTAAGAAAGTGAAGGAGAAAATATTAATGATGCAGATTAAGCTTGGAAAATACTGGGCTTTTTTCCAAGAGCCAGGCAGTAAACGTTTACTAGCACACTCTTGCTACAGTTCTCTATTCCAATAAGGCCCAGGCAGAAGGTTTGTTAAAGGGCATTGTGGGTTGGAAGGGCAGGATAAGGTGAGGCCAGGCCCTGGAGGCAGATGTCCACATTGAAGTCTCGCCTCAGGCACCTACTAGCTAAATGACGCTGGGTCAGTCACTAGCCTTCAGAGAGTCTCATTTTCCTCCTCTATAACCAGAGTGGGGTAGGGTGGGGATCATTACACAGTACAACCTGGGGAGTGCTTTACAGGCCTTAAAATACAAGCCTTAGGAAGGAGACCACTCCCTCAGAAAACCCAGGGCCCAGAAGGCCTAGTGAATGGGCTGACTGTCTGAGGGACCTTGGGACTTCCTGCTCATTATCATCCAGGTACCATTAAGGGCACCCAAGTCTCTATGGGAGGTTGAAATGTGCTCAGAACTGCATTCCTCCTTCAAACACCCATTTATCTATCTGCCTAATAGGGAAAGGAGCCCCGGATCATAGCCGATTCCAGAGGCTGAAATTCCTGGAGCTGACTGCAATCCTTGCTCCGCCCCCCCCCCCAAAGCATCTGCTTGAGCTGTGGGGCTCTGCTGCCCCCAGCTGGGCATGTCCTTAGAAGGAGTCCACTTGTGGAATCCTTGGGGGGGGGAGGGGCGGTGGGGGAGGAGAGGGGCTCCCCCGCCCAGGCTGGATGCTCTCGAAGCTATTGGAGTGAACCCCACAGGCCTCCTCTCCCACTGCCCCACATCTCTAGCAGAGCTTAGGAAGTCACACACAAGCAGGTGTCAGACCAGGAGTTTCCCCTTCCATGGAGGCAGAATGGAAAATCAAAGAGCCCTGGCGAAGCTGGCATCCCATACTGCCTCTGATGTCTACTACCTGTGTCACCCTAGGCACTTTCACCTCCATGGGGTTCAACTTCCTCCTCTATAAGAAGGAGCAGGCCTAACCCCACCTTTGGAGGTCCCTTTTAACCATATCTAGGATGCTGTGATGCTAATGGTAGATTAAGTTAGATCTTTCAGGGCCTGGGGCAAAATCAGTTGACAGTCAGGATAGCTCCCCCTTCCCTCCACCTGGTAGGATGCAATCATTCTGGCACAAGGAACAGCCTGTCTCTTCCAGATTCTGGGCCCCAAATCGTCATGGCACTGCTGATGGAAGAAGGGAGTGGGGGGACTCACAGACAGAAAAACCTGATGGTTGAAGAAGGCAACCCTGGGAGAGAGTCAGGAGCATCAGAGGTGGTACTGGACAGCATGAAGCTGGAGGAGCAGAAGACCACAGGTTGGCCTTAAGGAAGAAGAGACACTCTGTGACAAAAATCCAGTTGCTTTTCAGGGACGGTACATATTTCTATTCCCCCTCTTCCTGCAACAATCTTTCTCCTGATACTACTTCATGCAAATCCTTGGTGTGGCCGCCCTGCCACACTCAAAAGCCCTTCCTACTTCTAGGTTGGGGATGGTTGTTCTTGGCGCACAGAAATGGTCCAGTGGTGCACCAAGTGTCCCACTCATGGCTCAAGTTACTCTTCTTGTCCACATAGGGTGGAGGGAAGTTAGTCAGATTCCTCAAGGCTGCCATTTATATTACTTTCATCCAAGGTCGCCAAGTCTGGGGGTAGATTTTGACCTAGTAGATGGAGCTTAAAATCAGCCACTCTTTCCATCCCTCCCCAGGAAGGACCCTTCCTGATATGGGGAGCTGAAAGATATTAACATTCCAACTGACTGTGGGGCATCTTGGGGCATCGAACAGGGCTTTTGGGTGCAGAAAGGCCTTCTGACTAGGGCTCCTTCCTCACTGATTTGCCCCCAGATCATCAAGCTCCTCTGAGGCCCCTGGGAGGGACCTTCCTTCCTGTGCTGCTATCCACCAAGCTCTATATTCCAGTCTTTGGCATCATGTTTCCATTTGCTAACTGGTCCCCAGGCACATGGCAGAAGAATCACAGAATAGCTGAGCTGGAGGGGATCAGAAAGAAAGCAAAGCAGCCCAGAGATGGCAAACAATTTGGTCAAGGCTCCTGAGCTTAGAACCTGGATCTAATTGCATTCACAAAACAAAATCAGAGAATCTTGAAGTGAGAAGGGATTTCAAAGGGCTGTCTAGTCCTAGTTGAATGAACAGTTCTTCCAAGCTTGGAGTCATTGTCTCCTCTTCCCATCCCCAACCCCCCACTATCCACTCAGTAACTCCTCTCATTTCTACCTCTTTACCATCTCTCACTTCAGTCCCCTTCTCTCCACTCATGTGGCCTTCCGTCTCACTTACTTGGACTACTATAATAACCTCATAATTGGTCTCCTGCCTAATTCTGCCTCCAATCTTTCCTCTTTACAATCTATTCTCCACATAACTGCCAAGCTGATATTTCTAAAGTGCAGGTCTGATTCTCAAGAAGCTTCAGTAGCTCCCTCTTGCCTTTGGGATAAAGTGTAAATTCCTGTTTTACACTTAGAGCCATACACAAGCAGGCTCCAGCCTACCTTTCCAAGTTGGCTACGACATTATTCTCTTTTACAAACTATGATCCAGATAAACCAACCTATTTGCTGTTCACTTTATACAGCATTCCATTTCCTACCTACACACCTTTGTACAGATTGCCCTGGATTCCATGCCTAGAATACTACCCCTCTTTGCCTCTGCCTCCTGGAACCCCCAGGTCCTTTTAAGGTTCAGCTCAAGTTGTTAGTACTCCACAGGAGTGTACGGAGTGTTCAGGGAGCACTAGCACCTCCAGTGTAAAGGCCTGCCGAGCCCTTTCCAGGGCTGCCCATCCATCCACCTTTGGTGTCCACCCATCCCCCAACTCTCCCCTGTGGCTCCAAGAAGCTGGAGCACGTGCCTCAGCCACACCCCCATAAAACCATCTCAGCAAATGGGCTAAACCCATTAGGAGGGTGTCTACCCCAAGCAGGTAAAGACTTCCCCAGCAGAAGAGGTGGATGAGAACAATTTGTTTCAATGGCCATGAAGGCAGGCTTAGAGCTTGGTCGGTCATAAAAGACACCAGGATTACCCACTGCATCCCGGGCCGTCACTGGTCATCTTGACTTTTGTCCTGCCACTGGACTTCAATGACCGGAAGAGAGAGTGAGGCTGACGACTTTGTGCAGCTCTGCCTCACTGAAATCCTATTCACGCAAGAGTCAAGACATCATCCCATGATGTCATTGGTCGTCTTGGAAAACGAAAGAGACAACAGTCTCCCCATCCCAATCAAAGTGACTTTTCTTTTGCATCTTTGTATTATTCTTTTTTCTCTTTGTATTCCCCAGTTCCTAGCATACAGTAGATACTTAATAAAAGTCTGTTGTTTGATTGATTGAACAAGAATTTCAGCCTATAACATCCCTGACCAGTGGTCATCCAGCCTCTCCTTGAAGATCTCCGGTGAGGAGGAACTTGCTACCTCCCAAAGCAGCCCATTCCACTATGGGACAACCTTAACTATCAAAAAGACTTTCCTTACATTGAGCCTAAGTCTTCCCCAGCGTAACTTCTAACCACCGCTTTCCCCCCTGCCCTCTACGGCACAACAGGCATGAGTCTCCTCCCTCTTCCATGGGACATCCCTTCAAACACTGGACTATATTATTATTTCTCCCTGGAGTTTTCTCTTCTCTAGCCTAAACTTTCCCAGTTCTTTCCAGGGATGCTCCTATGAGGTGATAAAGAACAGTGAATGTTGAGTCAGAGGGCCTGAATTTGAATCCTGACTTTTTGACTGACTCCCTGGGAGCCCTTGGGCAAATCATGAGACATTCCTGAGACTCAGATGTCTCATCTGTAAAATGAGGGGTTGGGCTAGGAGACCCTCTAAGGCCCCTTCCAGCTTTCAATTCACGATCCCCCGATGATCTTTCTTGAGGCCCTTTCCCCTTCCCCATCCTGGTGGCTGTCCTCTAGATGTCCTTCCTAAACCATGGAGGTCAAGACTACCCATAGTCTTCCACCTGTGCCAACACAAGCATTCATTCATAGAGATAGAGTGACAGGATCACAGACAGCAGGATCCTCAATTTAAAGATGAAACAGACCTTCTAGGCTATTAAGTTCAACTCCCTCATTTGACAGATGAGGAAACTGAGGCCCAGAGAGGTTAAACAATTTGCTTAAGGTCACACAGCTAGTAAGAGCCAGAGGCAGAATTTGATCTCAGATCTTTCTGACTCCAAATTCAGTACTCTAGCCATTCAATGGGTACTCTATGCCCCAGGCCCTGGTCAGATACTGGGGAGACATAGAACATAAAATAGAGTATTCCCCTGACCTTAAGGAACTTGCATTTTAACTCAGGCCCTTTACCTTCCCTGGTCTCACTGGATTACTGACCTCCCAGGAGGTTCCTATCTTTGGGGGGCGGGGTTTCAACAAGTTTGCTCTTCACCGCCTCAGCAGATATGTTGGGCTGATGGTCACCAGCTAACAGGGAGATGTCATTAATATATATCACACCTGAACTGACATTTGTCATCCACTGAGCTTAATTTATCATATTTAAGACCAATTTCTTTGCTCCCCACGGTGGCAGTGTAAGCGCTGCCGACACAGATTTCCTCGAGCATAAGCAAGAAGCAGCCAAAATAATTAGCACTTGCTATTTTGCAGCTTTCAGAATCTGAACAAGACTTTAGGGTAGGTGGTTATAGAGCAAATTGGATGAGGACATAGCCTCCAGTGGGATAATTGTTGTCAAGGAGAGAAGGAAGCATTAATGAACTTGGTTAGACGATTGGTCTTCTCTCCTTTTACACAAGTTGATTGCTAATTAAAGTTTAATGAGCAATCTCTGTTTTTTGAGGTAGCAAGGCCATGGTGAACATCTCAAGGTTGGCCCTCTTGCTAAGCTCCCACCTTCCTGGTTTTCTCTAACCTCTACTTGGTCTCCTAGAGTGTTCTATCTGATGCAGTGGACTGGCCCTGCCCATGGAAATCCCCTAACACATTTTCCAGTCCTGAGTTGGCAGCCTGATGTGCCTGGAAATATCAGTGTCCCTGCTGTAGGGCCCCTGGCCTCCAGCGAGAGATGAACTCGCCACCTAATCTGGGTACACAGCTAACCCTGAATGCCATCGGCTTAGCCAGGCCCTCGGAAGCCTCTGGCATTCACCCTTCTCCTCTCTCCCAAAGAGCCCAAGCTTGACTGTCCTGTGGTCTTCTGACTGACTGCCACCACCTGTTGTTCCCCGCCCCCACCCCCAACTCCCATTGCAAAAGGAAAAGCAGAGTCTCAGCTTTTGCTGGATCCAAGCAAGCCCACAAGCAGGCATGGAAAACCTACAAGAGGCCCTTTACTGTAAATCCCAAAGAAGAAAGCAAACAGAGGGGAGAAGCTCACAAGTGCTGGGAGAGGGAGGGATGGACAACTTCCCTGGGCCTCCATTTCCTCATTTCTCAAATGAGGGGGCTGGTGACCTCTGAAGTCCCTTTTGGTTCTAGATCCCTGATCCTGTTAAGAAAGCTAGCAAGAGTAAAACCAAAATAGCCTTCAGAGGAGTGGTCCCCCCTGCTTTGCTCTGAGGGGAAACTGCAAGAGAATTTCCCCGAGTCTCTCACCCTTCCTATGCCTCCTTCTCTTGGGAGGCAGCCCCATTCAAGCTTTCTCTTACTCCTTGGAGAGGCTGTTCCTAGCCTCATCTCTTGAGTATCAGAGGATATAGGACCATAAAGGAAGTTGGGAGATGAGTAAATGTAACCCCCTAATAAAGCATACATCAGCCTTTCCTGATGCTCCTTAACACTAGTACCTTCCCTCCACTGATTATTTCCAATGTAGCCTGTCTTCAATTTGGTTGTACATCATCCTTTACCTAGTAGGCTCTCCCTCATTAGACTGGGAGCCCTTTAAGGACATGGTCTGGTTTTGCCTTTGTATACCCAGAACAATGCCTAGAGGGCCTCCTTTAGGGTTTGGGGGCCCCAGACAAATGTTTATTTTTGCCAAACCCCTGTCTATATAACCAATTTGATTGAAAAATCTATTACGAGATTCATGAGCTCATGTGAGCTATACTGATTTACTAATGAAGATTTAGAATAACTAGCTTGTGACATTCACCTTTTCAGAAGGGTTGTGATTTAGAACACCTATACAGAGCCAAATTGAATGTCTAAATTCAGATTATTCTAGCAGTCCACATGACTAGGCTACTTGAGTTCCAATTCAATGCCCACCACTGACAGTTAAAGAGTGAACTGCCCCCTGCCTCGCCCCCATCCTCTTGACTATTGGAAACACTGCTGATATTCCACCAGGACGGCTCCCCCCACTCCTATGCTCAACACACCACAAATACCCATCACTTCGTTTCACCATCATTCGAGAGCTGATGCCCAGAAGTTAGAATAAATAACATCAAACAGCCCACTATCACTTCCCAATAATACACATTCCAAGAAAAACAGAAAATTTTGCAACAGCATGTGTCTATGTGAATAAAAACATTATCGTAGCTCAGAACTCTAACTTGGCACATTTCCTTGAAAAAAAGGCTCTTCATAGTAAGGCCCTAATAATGACATTCATTTTCACGAAACAGATCATTTTAAAGATAATTTTTGTTGTGTTTTACACTAAACTTTAAATTGCTATTTTCAAATGTTATTTGTTGTGTTGGCAGGACAAATAAAACGGTGAATGAAATGTGGATACTGTCTTTACGCTGTTTTTTGAAACCTCAGTTACAGTAACTATCTTTTTTGAACATAATATAATAATCACTTTGTATTACACATACAAAACATATCAAAATTATAATTTAAGAAAATGAAATCAAGTGGAACTTATGGCTCAATTGTTGATATGATTTTATAACAATATTTTCATATTAAATACTGTGCTATACCTTGGTGGGGGGCGGTGTTGCTCTATAGGGCAGTTTAGGCACACACCAACATAAAAGTTCAAAATTAAAATATTCAGGTCTATACAGAAACTATCCATAACAGAAGACACTGGCCTACCCAATATGATGGGAACCATGCATCAATCTTTCCCTTCATTAGATGGGACAATTTTTAAATTTAAGTTTATTAGGTACAGCAAGATTTATGATGACAATATATTTTTAAAAACAAATTTGAAAAAATAGTGGCTTATTTTGTGGATTATTAAGAACTTAGGTAAAGCACCCAGAATTTTTAAGGGACATATTAGAAATTCTAAGACGCAAACCCAGGATATCAAAAGCAGTTAACGGCTTAGAACAGGGCTGTCCAACTGTAGGTTTTAATTGAAACAATAGACAATATATTTTGATTTGCCATTTTAGTGAGAGCTCTGCAGTAGCTTGGCTTCGTTTACTAAAGCATTTATGTAAATTTCTATGCTTGTAGGTGGGCCACATAAATCCCACTGCGGGCCACATATTGGACAGCCCTGGCTTAGAACATGAGACAGTATGTTCCTAATGTCAATATTTAAAGATTAATATTCTCAAACTGCAGTGTAATATATGGCATCCCATCTCCTTTCTCTGTGGCTTTATGCAGGCTGTATCTCCCATGCCTGAAATTCTCTCCCTCCTTACCTCCACCTCTTCAATCCCTAGTACCCTTTAAATCTCAGCTGAGTTGCTATCTCCTTTAAGAGGCCCCTTCTGATTCCCTCAGTTATTAGCTCCACTTCAAATCGTGTTTATTTATTTTTCTATAACTTGTGAACATGGTGCCTCCCCCTAATAAAATGTTGTTCATCCTTCATTCTCAAAGAGGACCAATGTCAAAATGGAAACTCAGGGAGGAAAAGGTCTCCCTTATGAATTCCTTATCTTTAGCAAGAGTAGGTTCTTCACACATGCTTATTGATGAGTCTCTGACACTATAAAGATAAAGATACATTCTTCATGGAGCTTACCAGTTATGACGTGTATGCAAATAATGACCATGAAGGGTAGGTTATGACAAACGGAAAGAGCTCAAGAAGAATTTAGGTGAGAGAAAACTTAGAATTAACAGGTTCAGGGCTCATCAGCACCTCCACTGAACCTGGAGGGAAAGGAATGCTTTTGACACTTGAACTGCACAGAGCTGAGAGCCAGCAGGGAGAGCTTGGGGTGGGGGGGTGGGGGAGGTTGGAACTCCTGATCCAGGCTGACTGGAATAGAACTGTATAAAACTAGTTATGTAAACAAAACAGCAATACACAATTTCAAATAAAGTATGGAATGAAATCACCAAAAATAATAGAGGTTAAAAGCAGAAAAAATGCTGAGAAGGAATGTGTGTATGCCATTGTAAGGAGAAAGCTGGTCTTGAAGGCAGGAAGACGTGGGTTTTAAGTTCTGCCTCTGATCCATACATGCTGTGTGACCTCTCAGTGCTCTAGGTAATTTTCTAGGTCTATAAATTGCAGAAAAGATGAAAGCAGGCATTAGTAGGGAGGATTTCCTCCCTCAGACCAATGAATTCACCCCTCGGGTCACTATCCTATATTTTATATTCTGATGAATATAAAAATGTTCACTGACTTATGAGCTATCACTGACTGTTGTCTTGAGTATCTTTCAATAAAGTTGCTTTAAAAGTCACATGTTTAATGAAATATATAAATGAAATTATCTGAATGATTAATGACTAAAACATGTATTATTTATAAGTCTGCCCTATCAGCCAGGACATATGCAGGTTTTTAAAATAAGCATATTTAATCACACTGTTCTCACTAAAAAATTAATATTTTAGTGAGAGCAAAGAGGTTTATGCCATTAATAAATCAAATCAAATAGCTTAAAATTGTTTATTTCACTTTTATCTCCTTTTAATGTCTATTTTTGTATATGCTTCATAATGTAATATATTAGTACAGTAGTACGTGCACATCATTTACGGAGAAACAATTTTTTTTACTGCTAGGAGAGCATTTGGAGAACCCTGGCTTAGGGCACTGAGAATTTAAGTGACTTGCTCAAGGTCACATAGGCAGCAGTGTCAGGGGCCAGCTTCTCCAAAGCTCCTGACTTGGAATTGAAATCGACCTCCCTACAGATAGACTCTATCCACTACTCCTAGTCCCCCCAACTCAAGCAACAGAGAAGGAAAGAGTGCACTTCCAAATGCAATATTTCTGAAATTTCCAAGGTAGGGCTTGAGATAGTCACACTAGGTGGCACAGTAGACAGAGTGCTGGACTTGCAGTCAGGAAGGCCCAAATTCAAATCTTGCCCCACACACTAGCTGTGTGCTCCTGGCCAAGTCATTTCACTTTCCTCACCTATAAAATGGGAATATAAAATGGCGGCACCTACCTATCTGTACCAGGGGGACTTACCCTGCAGGCAGTGAAGCAGTTTCCTCCCACCACCATTTCAATAACCATTTTGTGCCTTTGAAGAAGGGGGTCCCCTTCTTGCCTAGCCAAATGCTCAGCCTACCTAGGTCTAAGAAGGTACCAGCTAGGCACCTAGGATATAAAGATAAAAAGGAAACGGTTCTTATCCTCAGGAAGCTTAAATGGGGAGCCCCTCCTCCATTGGAGCAACATGTAAATAGATGAGTAGAAAATATAGGAATAGAGATTGTACCTTGGCTTTCACTGGCAGAGGAAACTAGGAAGAGAAGAAACTCCCTTTTACCAAACACAGTTGGCAACTTTTCATCTTAAGGAACAGAGGAAGGAAATGACTTGGCCAGGGTTATACAGCCAGGATGACTCAGAGGTGAAGTTTAAAGCCAGGTCTTCCAGGCTATCTTATAGTGCCATCAAGTAGAAAATAGATACAAAGTGATCTGAGGGGAGCCACAGGGGCAGCTGGGAGTGCAGAGAGAGGTAGGGAGCAGGAAGGACACCGGAAGGTGCTGGAACATGAACTGAGCCTTGGAGGAAACTGGGATTCTCCAACTGGAGGTAAGAAAGCTCAGCAGGAGACGAGGGCCGCGGCCCCAAAATGACTACACGGCAGCAGGCTGAGCACTTCAGCCCGACACTATAGGAAGTCAAGGAGAGCAACAGAGGAAGGTGAGATGGCCATCTAGGTAAAGGAGCTCCCTGTGCTTGGCGAGCTAGACTCCCAGGTGAGAGGTCTTGAGAGTCAGCGGTCTGAGCCTAGCAGGGGGGCTGCTACAGGGCAGGTTGGAGCTCCCCAGGGCCTTCAGCAGAATTTGTCTGTGCTCAGGAGTCCCAGGAGCAGAAACCACTGGATGGATGGATGGGTACATAGATAGATAGACAGATAGATAAATAATTATTTTCAATGTCATTGGTTTCCTTTGGAATCTAATGTATTTTATTTTATGCATCTGAAAACATTATTTTGAGAAGGTATCTCCAGATTTCCTCAGACTGTTCAGAGTAGGATCTCATTCAATACTTGTTTCCTTTCTTCCTCCTTCTCCTCACCTTCTGAAGGACTGGATAGAAATGAGGAGGAAGGGAAATCTTCCCCATTCCTCTGGGATTTTTCCACTCCCCTCCTACCCACAGCCCCCAACTCTCAATGAGCTTGTGGAATTGAAAAGGAGCAAGAGGCTTCCCTGCAGCCACAAGCCTGGAATTACCAAGTCTATTTGGCTGGGGAATAGTGAGCAGGAGAGAAGGCTGGGAGCCCCGTGGATTCAGATGTCTCAGGTCAGACAGCTCAATGCACAATCCAGTGGGAGCCCCCAGGAGGGAGGGGGGCTGCATGCACCCTGGGGGCTCCCCCCACCCCATCTGGATGTGGCTGCAATGACCTACAGGCCTCCGCAGCCTGGGGCCCAGAACTCTATTAGATGATTCTCTGGCCCCATGAACTAGCTCACCAGAGGCAGGGACAGCGGCTGCTGGGATGACATTTTGATCCCATCCAGGCGCCATGCCTGGCAGGCTGGCTGGCTGAGGAGACGCCTGAGAAGAGAGACCTCATGAGCCTCTCCTGGCACCCTGTGGCCCCCCGTTGTAAGGCGCTCTCGTGCCTCCCTCCACAAAGCCGCCATTTCCAGCTCCCCTCTTTGCCAAGCCTGGAGCCCCTGCCGGCTCCTCCTGTGGTCGACAATCTCCCTTCACTGCCTGGACCATCCAAGCATGTTTATTTCCCCAAGAAAAAGGTTTTTGCCACACGCTCGCTTTACTTTAATGAAATAATTAAGTTGTTCAAATGAGAAAAGCTTCTCTGTAATTGCCCAAGCTCTAGTCACAAACAGGATGGCACTGAGGAGCCCTTCTTCTCCAAAGGGGGGTTCTATAGAACAGCTCCCCCATTCCTCTGTCTGCCAAGGACCTGGGTGTTTACTCGTGGCCCTCTGAGCTGGCCCAGTGTGCTGCTGGCACTGAGATCCAGTGAGTTGGGTGATTTCCTGGCACCACTGGTCTGCGCACAAAAGCCTATCTGACTGCCCCTTCCCCGCCATGGCACAGATTCATGCCTTGGGCAGTCTCCCCCAGCCCTGTCCTCCTATCCAGCTCCTCTCCTAGGGCTCTCCCTGGCTCTTGGCCATCCTTACAACCTTCCTCCCCAGGTCTCACTGGCTTCTGGGATATCTGTGAGTATGTGTGTCTGTGTTTGGAGGGGCGGTATGCTGTCCCATGCGATTTCCTCTAAGTGATGGACAAAACCCCAGCCCTGTCTACCGGGACCTAGCCCCTCTCCGGGGGGTCCTTCCTATTCTATAGGGCAGTAAAGCTTAAGATGGCACTCAGACTTTGGGGACACCCTGTATATACTTGGAGGGTGTCTGTAATCACATGCACTGGGGTCCTCCCTCCAGTGAAGCAGTTTGTATTACTCATCCATGTCTGCCAATCTTGGACAACTTTAGCCCATCCTTTTCTATCAGTCTCCCCTCCCCCTGAGGTCTACCCAATACACTGGGGGAGGGACGGGGTGCAGGGTCTTCCTCTGTGTCTCTTGAATTAAATGGATGGGGTTGGTTGTTGTACTTCCTGGTCCCATTCATCTTACATAGACTTAGAAAGCTTTGTGCTTTATAGTGTAAATCATTTCACTTTTATTAAATATGGCATCTATGGTCATTTTGACCATCAATCAGGTTTTAGACTCATTAGTCAGAATCATAGGCCCCTGTGATAATGTTGTCTCTGTGAGAACACCTAATCTAATGCCTATCGTTTGGACTTCCAGAAGCAATTTCCAGGCTCATAACCCCCTGGAGGTGGGTGCCTGCAGGCTGTGCTATGTAACTAGGCACTAAGGGACTAGGTAGCACCTGCCAGTGGGCCAGAGCTCATGCAAGAGAGATGATTTCAGTTGGATCCCCTCAACGGGGTGCCTGAGCCCTAGGCTGGAGGCCCCCCTGGGCCTGCTTGAGCTTCTGAAAGAATGGCAGCTGTGGACAGCTCTGCAACATTGCTTGGCCAGCCTTGGGCCCACAAGCCAGTCGACCTGCTCCTGCCTTGTGGCTCCCACCAGGGATGTGCCAGGATCCAAGCCCTAACCCTTAGGTTCCTGGTCTTGGGTAAGAATATACACTTTTGAGAGAGCTTCAATCAAGGAACTCCACCCAGTGCTTCTCTTCCCTTCCTGGAAAGGTGGGCTGTCCAGTGGAAAGGAGGCACTGGGGAGAGGATCCTGGAGATGCTTGGTTTACAACTGGGAATGAAAAGAGCCCATTGTGTCCACATCCCTTATTTAATGGAGGAGGAATGCTCTGGGGGAAGAACAGAGAGGAGGCATGCCACCGGGTCAGTGTGTCAGGGACTAAGTTATTCTTAGTTATTCTAAGTTATTCCTGTCCTCTTGGACAGGAAAGGTGGAGGAGGAAACTGAGGCCCAGAAGAGAGCCTCAGGTCACCCCGGGAGTAGGTGGCAAAGCCAGGATTGAAACCCAGGTGTTTTGACTCTGAATTGACTGGTCTTCCCATGCCACCACACTGGTGAGAACTGTGCCCACCCTGATCAGGAACCCAATGGCCATGTCCCATCACTTATGACTAAGAGGCAACACAAGCCAGAGTCCCATCCCTGAGTCACGTGGCTCTGCCCAGAGGAAAGCCTCCTGTTTGTGCTCTGACCCCACTGCAAGTGCCTTAGAAGCTGGGCCCAGAGGCTGCCCAGGAATTGATGGTGTCCTGCCCAGTACCAGAACCAGACCATTCACTCCCTCTCCTCCTGGCCTGGGCGAAAATCAATCACAGTTCCCTTCTCAAGCTGACCACAAACCCCCTCTCTTCCAGGAGGGAAAGCTGGGTCCTGGCTTGGGTTCATCCAGAGGTCACAGTTTTAATGGGCATGTGGTTTGGTTTGGATTTTCTGCTCTCCCCACCAGCCAGACTAGACCCTGTGCCCCCAGCAGCTGCTCTGACCCCCCTTGGAGAGCTGAGCAGTGAGTCCCTGATTCTTTCTGGATGCTTACTCACAGCTGCCAGCCCTTGGTGGTTCTCCCCCAGCAGGGGGTCAAAGAGCAGCCCAAGGGGCAGGCAGCCTCTGTGCTGGTGGTAGCCCCCAACTTCCCTCCCAGCCCACATGCCATTGCCTGCCCAGGTGGGAGGCTGCTTCCTCCCAGGCCCTTCCTCTCTTCTGCCTGCTTTGAGTGCCTGAGCCCTGCCCTCAGCCTGCTTTCTTTGGCCTCCCCTTCTGCCCCCCTGGTCCCTCCTGCTGCCTTTAGGTCTCCAGGGACTGCAACTGGCCTGCTCATTCTGGCTTTGTTGCCTGTCTGTTCCTGTGGTGTGGCTGGGCTCTCCTCATGCCAGCCTTGGCCTGCTTCCTCTGCCCACGCTGCCCAGCTTGCCCCCTTTCTCTTGCCACGGAATTCCTGGACGGGGAGCATTTGCCCACTGGACTTACAGTACTACTTGCATATCCTGCCCATGGGCCGCTCACTGCCCTCTGGGCATTGGGCCCATTCCACTAAACATGCACACACAGGGCCCTTTGACTAGTAAGCTTTCTGGCCTGGCCTGCCCAGCAGCCGCCCCAACCCAGCCCTGACACTCCTGCCCAGGCAGGTGTTCTCCCATGGCTTAATCTCAAGGGAGCCCTAATGGGCAGGAGTCACAGTCACTGCCCTGCAACTGAGTTGCCTGTGCCCTGCTACAACTGCTCCGAGGCCAGATTGGAGCCTCTCTGAAATCTCCCTGACTCTCTGGTCCAGGAGACACTCAGTGCCCCAATGGGGAAGTCCCTGAAGCTGAGCTCTATGGGTGCCAGATTCTCCCCTGCACACCAGGGATGCACTAGATGGTCTGGTGGCCATGCTGCTGCCTGTAGAGGCCAGCTCTGGCCCATGGCCCCTGTAGGAGCTCCGGCAGACCAGGCGCCTCCCTCCTCTTCATCCTGACTCCCCTGCAGGCCATCGAGCAGCTTGGGGACACCCCAGCTGATGTCAGCAGGCTCTCTACTGGGGGAGGGATTCATCCCACTTATTTTCCATCCTTTTGGAGACCCAATGGAAACTCTCATTAACCAGCTGGCATCACGAGGATTGGCCCAGCCTTCCAAGGCACAGTCGTCCTACCTGGATGCCTAGTCACTAGACCCATTCATTCATTCGTTTGTCACAGGATTATTGGAACATGGCTTAAGAGGGGATAGGAAAGGAAGGGAAGAAGGATTTATTAAGTGCCTGCTGTATGCCCAGCACTGCGCTAGGTGCTTACAAATATTCTCTCACTGGATCCTCACAACACCACTAAGAAGTAGGTGCTGGTTGGTCTTTGTGACTCAAGTCTCTCCTCCCTCAGTCCCCCCTCCCCTCAGCTGTCAGTGTGATCTTCCTTAAGCTCAGGACTGACAATCTCACCCTCCCCCCACTCCATGACGGCCCCTTTCAGTGACCTCCAGTGGCTCCCTATTAGCTCTGAGATCTGCTGTAAAATCCCCTGGCTGGCTTTTAAGCCCTTGCTAACCTACCCTCTCCCCTCCATGTACTCCACCACCCAGTGACACTGGCCTCCTGGCTGTTGCTCACTCAAGACGCTCCATCTCCCGACTCTGAGCTTTTGCCCTGGCTGGGCCCCACGCCTGGGGTGCTCTCCCTCCCAGTGGCCCTCAGCTAAAACCCCACCTTCTGCAAGAAGTCTTTCCCAGTCTCTCTTCACAGGAAGGCCTTCTCTCTGGGGGTGATCGCCCGTGTTCCCAGCCCCCACTTTGTATGTACTTGGCTGTTTGCCTGTTGTCTCCCCTTAGACTATGGGCTCCATGTGGGCAGGGCTTGTTGTGTGATACCTTTCTTTGTGCTCCCCAACACCTAACAGGATGCCTAGCACAGAGCAGGGCTTCCTGAAGGCTTGTTGAGTTGCCTTGACTCTCTCTCTGGCTTCACGGGGTTCAAAGACCACTCTTGGAGCCCCCTCCCCGCTCGTGACCCTGGCACCATGCTCAACACTTGTTCTCTGGAATCAGACACTTGATACCTGTTTCTGGCCTTTGCTGGCAGTTACTGAATCCGTCATGGAAACTTGCCCCTCCTGCTGTGTGCAAAGGGCTGCTGTGGGCCCCTCACACTCTCACGGGTTTTCTGGGGACGACCGGAGCCTGTTTCCCTGGTCCTGGCTATGTGAAGGGCTCCATTTAGCCTGGGATCATCTGCTCCCAATGCTTGGGATACTTGGGTAGATGGAGAGAATGCATCTGTCACCTGATCATTGATTGATCTGTCAGCTGGACAAGCCTGGGCCCTGGAGAATTCCAGTGAGCTGAGATCCTGTAATGGAGAAGGGGACCAGAACCCCAGGACTGGAACTAAATCCTCTTAGAGACTGACTAGCCAGACCAGGGAGTTGGAGCACAAAGAGCCTAGGTTAGGAAGCCTCCCTCAGCTCCCACCTCTGGCCACCCACTGCTTGATCAGCCTTGGAAAACTTACTTCCCTACTTTGAGAGTGTCCTTCCTTGGGCCCCAGAGCTACTCAGCCCCAGGAGCAGGCCAAGAAAGAGAGCCCAGGGCCCTGACCCTGGCTGGGTGGCTCTTCCCAGGAGGCAAGGCTGGAAGGTCTCACTTCTGATCCCAAGTCCAATCTGCCTAGAGCCCTAGGGGCCAGGGACCTCAGGTATGAGGGAGTCCTAGGCCAGGGAATTCACCTTGGATACTGGCTTCGATTGTGCTGTTGAGGCCAAAATGGCATCCCTTCTCTTAGGCCCATGTGTACCCCAAACCTGTCTGCATTTTCTCGAATCGATTCAACCCCAAGTGCCCTTGATGCCCAATGCTAGAGCCACACAGACCAAAATCAAAGAGGTCCCTGCCCTCAAAGAGCTGAGATTCTCCAGGGGTATGGACTGTGCAGACAGACAAATAAGGGACACTGAGGAAGAGAAGGGAAGCAGGAATGACTGGGAAGGGGAGGGAAGATTTACAGCCGAGGGGGCGTCTGATCTGAGCCTCGATGGAAGCCAAAGATTTGGGAGGCAGAGATGAGGAGAAGCTACATTCTAGGCATGGCCTTGTTCCTTGGACCAATGGGTAGATGCAGAGGAGGGGGTGTTGAGTTCTGGGAGTAGTTAGTAGGCCCGAGTGACTGGAGTATAGAGTCTGTGAAGGCAAGTCTTGTGAACTGGAGCTAAGAAGGGAATTGGGTAATGCAAAAGCTTGTCATCGAAAAGAGGGAGATCAATGAAAAGCCCTATTGAAAGGAAAAAGAGAGAGGACAAAGGGTGCCAAAGGCCTCAGTGCTGGGCTGAGGAGTGTGTGCTTTCTCTCTGAGGCAAGGAGAAGCCCAAAGGCCTGCGCTAGGGACTGGGCCTTAGCAAGATGCTTTTGGCAGCGTCGTGCAAGGAGAGACTGGAAGCCAGGAGACCAATTAGGCAATTGGGGAGATTGCAGATTCTTGAGAAGGAGGGTAAAGAGGTGATCAGAGCTGTGCTTTATAAAGCTGAACCTGGCCATGGCATGAAGGCTGGATTGAAATGGGGGGAGAAAGGACTGCAGGAGGTAAGGGGAGTGTGGAGGATGGGCAGAAAGAAGGTAGTGGCTGGCCAGGGGAAGGGGAAGGGAAAGGAGGCAGTATGACTGCTGAGATACGGGGGGCACGAGGACAAAGCTGAGCTTGTTGGGGGTAGGGGATGAGTCCAGCTGGGGATATGCTGAATGGGAGGTGTTTGGTGCCATCATGGTGGAGGTGGACCAGCAAGCCGATGAACGGGCAGAGACAGAACATGGGAGAGATCAGAGCATGGCAGAAGGACAGACAGACAGATCTGGGGTTCTTCTCACGGAGACAAGTGAAAAGGTCGTGGGAACCAAGGCTATTTGCAAGGGGGAGGGAGAAGTGGACCTGTGCCAAAGGAAGAGGGGAGAGGAGGCCTCCCGTGCCAAGGGCTATGGGGGGGGTCAGGAAGGGGAGGCAGAGAGAAGGCTCAAGAGAGCACCTGTCCCACCAAGCCAGGGAGGGGAGAGGTGCAAGAAGGAAGGCAGAACTCCAGAAAAGGGCAGATAGAAGGAGGGCTGAAAATAGCCTCTTGGTGTTGGCTCCCAAGAGGTCAGCAGTGACCTTTGGAAGAGATGTTTTAGCTGAGTGGCTGCAGAAGAATTTCTATTGGAGGGGAAATTGAGGGGCGAGGGGCCTGCCTGCAGTAATCTGAGCAGTCTGAGGCTCCCAAAATAAGCACCAGATGGGGGTGACAGCCAAGGTGCTATTTCTCTTGAGAAGGGCTGACAGTTGTCTCTCCTGTCATGGGACCAGGAGGCAGAGACCATTCCGATGTCTCAGGAGCTCCCCTCCTGGGCCTCTGTATCGCTTTGGTACTGTCTGCCCCTTCTCCCCATGATTTAGACCAGGGTCCTCCAAAGGAGGCAGCCCATCTCAAGAAGGTACTTTATGTTGGACCCCAACCCACCGACCCAGTGCCAAGAGTGCCTGATGGGCAGGGGGAGCACCCGGGTTTGAATCTGCCATCTGCAGCTTACTCCTAGTGTGACGCTGGCCCAGTCACTTCCCCCATTTAGGCCTCAGGTCCCTCATGTGTAAAGTGAGGGGATTGGCCTCCATGACCTCCAAGTTCCCTGGCTCCCTTCAGTTCTAAATCTTTGATCCCACTGTCCTCTCTACTGGTCACTCTCCACATTGGAGAGAACCTCAGAGGCCATCTTCTTCCAGCCCACAGCTGCCATCATCTGCATTGAGCAAACATCCAGGCAGTGCTCTAAGTCCTCCAGGAACAGGGAACTCACTACTTCCCAAGGCATCCCTGTCCACTTTGGGACCCAGCCCTAATTGTTCAGAAGTCTTGTTCTCTTCTTTCTAACAGAATTGGGAAGGTGGCCCTGAGCCTGTGAATCCTGCCTCCCATGTCTCCTTCTTATACAGTCCAGTCTCCCTCTGGGGTCTTCCCCTACACCTCTGCACATCTGGTCTGTATTAAACTTCTTATTGAGAAGAATTACTGTGATTTCTGCCCAGTTTGCCACCCACCACTGAGGCTGGCTGAGCACTGGTAGAGTTGGCATTCCCTTTGTGTACAGGTTGGACCAGATGGCCACTGAGGTCCCTTCTAACTCTCCAGCTCTGATTCTGCAATGAGGGTCATTTTTCAAGACCACAAGTCATTGGCAAGAGAGGCTGCTGCTCCCCACAGCTAGTGGGGGCCTCCAAGTGATGACTGGGCTGTTAGCCAAAGTCAATGGAGGACGAGAAGCACACAGTGAGGCGGCTTCTCTTGTACCTAGAGCAGCATTTGGGAGGTGGGGGGTTTCAAGGTAGAAGCTCAGGGATCCATAGCCATTCAAAGAGAGGGTGCCTTCTGCCCCCAACTTGCATGCCTGGCTTGTAGATTCTGGGCCTGACTTGGCTCCCATGCAGGGAGTCAACACCATCCCTACAATCCAAGAAACATCATTACATGCTAGGCACTGTATAGGTACTGGGGAGACCAAGGCAACACAGTGAGAGAAGAACACGGGATTTGGAGTCAGAGGGCCTGGGTCCTCATCCTGGTTCCACCTCTTACAAGTTCTGGACCCTCGAGCACATCTCTTCATCTTTTGGGTCTCAGTTTCCTCACCTGTACAGTGAGGACAATGGACCAGTGATCTCTAAGGTTTGCTCCAGCTCTAGCATCCCAACACTGTGAGAAAAGGAGAACCTGTGAGGGCTGGGGCCAAGAGAGACAAGGGAGTGGTATAGCATGGCCCTGTCAAAGCCCAGAGAGTCAGAGGAACTGGCTTGAAATTCCAATTCTGCCCACTTCCAAGTTGTGTGGTACTTCTTCATTCTAGTGTCTTACTTCTGTTGGTTTTTTTCCTATATGTGGCCTCTTTGGCACCTTAGAAGGGACCCTATGGAGTGATTGGAGAGTATGTAATGCCAGGCTGGTGTGCAGGAAGGCCTTGAGATGTTTCCCAGGACAGTGGCCCTCTGCTGAGGTGAGGAGGGACAGCTCAGAGCTGTCTCCATCTCCAGGCTTCTGTCTCTTCTGAGGACAGTGAGTTGGGCTTCAGGAGAGCCTATGTTCCTCTGTGATATTGGCACACATTCCCCTGGACGAACTCTGAGGTCCTTTGAATTCAACAAGCATTTAGTGAGCACCTACTGTATGCTGAGCATCCTTCCAGGCACTGGAGACAAAAACAAAACAGTCCTTGCCCTCAAGAAGCTTATATTCTACTGTGGTGGGAGACTGGGGCGGGGGGGGGGACAGAAAACAACATCTACTCCTGGAAGATGATTTCAAAATAATGTCATGAGGACTTGGCATCTGAGCTGTGCAGTGACGGATTCTAGAGATTCTACATGGTGGAGATGAAGAGGGAGTGCACAAAGGACAGATTGGGCAAAGTTCTGGAGGCAGGAGATTAAATGATGTGTTTAAGAAACAGCTGAATCAGAATGTAGAGTACATCAAAGCAAGTAATATGAAATAAGACCGGAAATACAGGTGGGAATCCTATCGAGGAGTGTGTGAAATGTTTGCCTTTTGTCCTGGAGGCAAGAGAGAGGCATTGAAGGTTTTCTGAGTAGAGGAGTGCCAGTGAGATCTGCCTTTTAGGAACTTGGAGATTCATTGATTCTCTGACTCTAAAATCTCTATCTATAGGGTGTTCCTAGGTCTGGACCCAGAGGCAAAAACGCATATTTTCAAGGAATGAAATGAATGAAATTTTCAGCAACATTTTATTTAATTGGAATATTAACAAATAACATCTCCAATATGATTTCCATCATTTGTGATGCAAAGGCTGATGCGCTTTGCAAGATTCACGTGAACTCGATGCAATAACTCCACGTTGCCATCAGTTTTAGCACATTCACTCTTAATGCATTCAATCAAGTGTGTTGCATCTGTGATTTTCACTGAGTACACCTTCTCCTTTAGCATACCCCAGAAAAATAAGTCAAGGGGACTGAGGTCTGTTAATATTCCAATTAAATAAAACGTTGTTGAAATTTTAATTCATTTCATTTTTTCCTATGTGTCCAGACTTTAGGGACACCCTATATATCAATCTATCTGTCTGCTCCCCAGATCCATTAAGTTCACTGTAATGGTCCATTCGGGATCTTTGCCCTGGGCAGACCAAAGTTGGACTGTTACATCTGCTTCAGGAAGGACCTTGAAGAGCCGAGAGCAACCAGAGAAGGCTGACCAGGACAGTGAGGGGAGTGGAGATCATACCATACAAGGTTCCAGAGAAAGACCCAAGCATGCTTAGCCTACAGAAGAGCCATAGTGGGGGCATTACAAGGCTCTTCAAGTATTTGAAGGGCTGTCATATGGAAAAGGGATTAGCATTCTGCTGCCTGGCCCCAGGGGGCCCAACTCCCAGGAATGGCTGGGAGGGCAGAGGGGCAGATTTGGGCTCCATGTAAGGAAAAGCTGCCTAGCGATTGGACCTGTCCCAAAGCTGCCTCAGGAGGTGGCCTTGGCCCCACCCTAGAGGCCCTCGAGCAGAGGCAGAATGGCCACTTTTCAGGGAACACTGACCCTTTGGACTGGACCACAAAGCTCTGCCGAACTCTGAGGGTTTGGGATATCCCACAGTTGGCCATAGAGAAAGGGACCTTGAAACTGTTCTGGGGTTTTTAGCCTGAGACTGAGGCTTCACCCCACTTTGCAGCCCTGTAGGGAAGGCTTCCTCATGGTGCCACATTCCCACCTGCTGTGACAGCTGACTAATTTATGAGACACAGGTGCTGGCAGCCTTCCCCAGGCCTTGAACCCTGCCAACATCACTCACTGCCTAAGGCCAGATGCTTAGAAAGTCACACTTTACCATTACCTCAACAGCTTCTCATCCTCTTCAAGCAGGGACATAGGAGATGGGTGCCTGAAAGCAGTAAGAACCCAGCTAGCTTTTCTCTCCCAACAGGTGGGAGCAAGCTGGAATGTGAAATCTCAGAGTTTTATGGCTGCAGGGGATTGAGAGCTGGAAGGACTCTCAGAGGTCACCTACTCCAACCCCCCTCCTCATTTGTCAGAGTAAGAAACTGAGGCCCAGAGAAGTTCAGCGACTTGCCCTAAGGTCCCCCAGTTAGGAAGTGGAAGAAGCAGAATTTGAACTTCCAGACTAAGCATTTCTGCCACTGTACCATAGGAGCCAATATGACCAAGAGTGCGGATGAATCATAGGATAGAAGAAAGAGAATCAGATGTGTCTCAGGGAATTGCTTTGGAGAGACTGCAACATGATGAGATGTTCTGTAAATGGTTCCAGTTAGCTAACTGAGTGGTAAATGGGAGACTCTTTCACTGGCTACAGGTCCTAAGTTCTAGGTTGTCATCTATAGCTGAGTCCTCAACAGGATTAAAAGAACGGGATAGCAGCGGGCAGCTAGGTGGCACTGCATTGGACCACTGGGCTAGGAGTCAGGAAGACATCTTCATCAGTTCCAATCTGGCCTCAGACACTTACTGCTGTGGTACCCTAGACAAGTCCTTTAACCCAGTTTCCCTCAGTTTCCTCACCTGTAAAATGAGCTGGATACGGAAATGGCAAACTACTCCAGTATCTTTGCTAAGAACCACAAAATGGGGTAATGGACACAACTAAAAAAAAAAACAACTGAACATCACCTCACAAAGAGTACTTAATGGGGGGGGCAGGGGAACAAAATGCTCTTCAGTCTCAATAAACAGTGTGCTGGTAAATATTTAACAACCATCTCTCCAGAAAAAAAATCATACATTGGATATAATTTTAAGTTTAATCTACATCATTAATATTTTCTACATCACGTTCTTAGGTCTAGAAAATAAAAAAAAAAATGAGAAATCAAACCCTCGTTTGTAGTGTTTCCCAGTTGCTGAGGTATAAATGCTCTCACTGAAAATTTAACAATAGGCTTTCAGTAAGAGTCAGTTCCAGATCACCTGTGGGCTCTCAGTTATCTGGATATCTTAGCCCAGTAGTTTCTTGGCCATGAATTTTCCAGATCAGTGCTTTCCAGTGTGGAAATAGATTGATAGAAGTTAGAAATTCTAATCATTGGGGATCTGCAGACATGGAATGCCCCCATATAAAGAGAAGTGGGACAAACTTTGCAGCAAATTAGAAGGGGAAAAACCCCTATCTCCCTATGAAAAAATAGCTACAAAAAAAAATTTTCCGATGGCCAGTGAATACTTTAGGGGGAAAATGACGCTGGCAGAAAGGGGATCGACTACAGACACAGAATTTGACACGCTCTCAGGTCAATGTGCTCCTTTGTTTTGTTTAACTGTGATTCATGGTCACCAAGGGAAGGGTCTACTGAGGGTGGGAAAAGGAGAGGCATTGGGAAGTGCCAGCAAGATTTTCAAAAAGAATATCTTTATGTTTGATAAATTTTTTCCCTTCAACCAGGGGTACCTCCAGCCAATAAAATGTAGTGGGGTTTTTCCTATTGGGTAATTCAGGCCAAGAAATATTCTGATCTCACAGTTTTTGTAAGATTCTGAAGGACAATAGACTCAAATGTAAATGTGGGAGATTCATGTATACAAAGTATACAAAACACTGTCTTTTTTCTGATACTGAGGCTGAGATAGACGATAATCCTTTCTGCCTCCTGTTTCTCGTGCCACATTTCACCAACTTCCAACCTCCCCCTGCCATGTCATTACCAAGGCTGCTTTTCTTTCCATAAAATGTCAGAGCTGGAGGAGACCTTGGAGAAGAGCCAGTCCAAGCCTCGCATTTTCCAAATGGGGAAGCTGAGGTACAAGGACCTTCACTGACTTCTCTAAGGAAACCATGGCCCAGAGAGTGGAAGGTTCACCCAGACAGGTGAACCTGCCTCCAGAGCCACAGGACTCTTTCTTTTTCCCACAGCTTCCTCCAGGATTCCCTTACTGCCACTCGTTTCCAGTTCGTGGCATTGTCCTGAGACATAAGCTGGAAGCATCAAAGCCCCCCACACAGCATCAAAGAGGTTAAGGGGCCATGGGAAGGCATCCATCACATGGAGTGCCAGCCAACTTGGCCCAGTTCTGTTCCCCGCCCATGCCTTTCTTACACCCTCATGCCCCAGGCCTGAAACGCTCTCCTTTGTCATCCCCAGCTCCCTTCCAGGCTCAGCTCAGGAGCCACCTCAGTCTATACAAGACCTCCCCTGGGGCCCTCCACCTAACTGGTAGCACCTCCCACACTCAGGCATTCTTGGTGGACCTTTGGAAAAGCAACTGAGGAGCACACCAAGAAAGTCACTAGAGTGCCCGTACCTTTGGCTCTGAGAGTCCCCTGCCAGCCATTTACTCCAAAGAAGGAGAATGGCAAAAACAAAGAATGAATATAAACCGAAATATTGATAAGAACGCTTTGTGTTGAAGCAAAGAACTGGAAAGAAACTCGATCTCCATTGATGGGGGGAATTGCTAAATGAATTGTGGGACATGAATGTGGCCCAGAATATCACTGTGCTGTCTCTTGGCCTTTCTTTGTCTCCTCAATGCTTAGCACGGTGCCTGGCACATAGTAGGGCCTTAATAAAGGCTTGTTGACTGACTGGCTGTAGGAAAAGACAAACAGTATGGACATAGAGAAGACTGATACAGAGTGAAGTAAGCAGAGCCAGGAAAACAATGGACAGGATGACCACAACATTATGTAGAGACAGAGCTGCCTCTCCCTCCCCCCAAATAATCCGAATTGCAGAAAGAGTAAGTGTGGGCCCAGGAGGAGACAAGAGAAAGTGGCCCCAGGAGGAGACAGGAGAAAGCACCGGGCAAAGCCAGGGGCCCGGAGCAGGGCAGCACTACATAGAATGGCAGAAGTTTGCCCTGTGGTGAGAGATTTGCTAGATTTTTCCCCTTGGGCCACCCCCCCTCCCCCAGCTGCTAACGACTCCTCCCTAAGCTTCCCCTCTAGGGCTTTGTTCTGCGTGTATCTTGCAGATGCAAAGATATTTACACATCTTCCCCTCTTTAGAATGGAGGCTCCCTGTGGGCAGGGATGGCTTTTGGCCTTTCTTTGTAGCCCCAGGGCCTAGCCCAGTGGCTGCCACTTAAGGATTGTCTGCCAGCAGACTGTCTGATTTCTTTCTTTCAAAAAGAAAGGTCTTTGTTATGGGAGGCAATTCTCTGGGTAGGGAAAGTGGAAGCAATGGGGGTGGATCTTTGTGCCCTTAAGACAAGAGATATCAATAAGAATTTATTTTTTACATTGTTATCACTGCCTCTCCCTCCCCCGCTCCAACGCCCCCCAGCTCCATCCTGTAAATTACTTTGGGGAGGCAGTGTGGCCTGGTAGGATGAGTGCTGGACCTGGGGTCTGGAGACACCTGGGTGTGAATACTGGCTCTGAAACTTCCTCCTCTGAGGACCCTGGGTAAGCCATTTCCCTCCTCAGTTTTCCCATCTAGAAAATGGGAATAATAAGGCTTGCAGTAAGTTCTGTAAGCACCCCCTCCACACCCCAGTGAGGCCCTGGAGCAGGACTTTGCTGGGGGGAGACCTCTGGAAGACTCACTACTAGGAAGCCAATGGCCAGGGAATGGGCTTCCTCAACCTCCCCAGCTACCTCTCATCATGTGGCAAGTCTTGGTACTGTGTGCATTTCAATTTTGCTAAGCCTTCGATTCATTATCGTTTTATTAGCAGCCCTGGTTACAAGGCCTTCATTACTACCTAATTACCTGGGCTGATTTTCCCTGGTTTTCATATTAAAGACCAATTTATGGAAAGCATTACAGTAGCTCAGCCATTGAAACACCATCACATGCGGCTGTTTTCCCTCTTCTTTCATTTAAGCTGCAAGGGAATGTCTGGAGGGACGGGCAGCCTGAGCTAATTCTTGAACTGGGCTGATGTGGCCCATAGTCACTGTGGGCATAGACCAGGCCCCCCCACAACCCCATTCCAGCTCTTGAGAGAAAGCTGGGCAAAGGGCAGAGATCCAGGCTCAGAGACCATGGAAGGTGCTGAGGCCTAGGCCTTGCCAGGCAGCCAGCAAGCATTTATTAAGCCCTCACTATGTGCCAGGCACTGGGCTAGGCCCTGGGCAAGCCCAAGGAGAGGCAAAAACACTTCCTGACCCCAGGAAGCTGACATTGGAACCATTCATTGCAGAGTGTTGTGTACAGGCATCACTGGAGGAGTCCTGGTGATCATTCTCGTTAGAGAAAGAAGCCTCAGCACCTGGGATGGGGGCTCAGCCTTGACTCCTCCAGCTGCCATGCCAGGCTGGGGGGGTTCTGTTTCCTCAGCTCCTCATGGGCTTCCTCTCTCTGTCAAGGTGGCCTGAAGGTCACCCCCTGTGTTAGGCCCTCCTCCCCCCTGCCTGGATTATTGCTATGACCTCCTCCCTGGCCTCCCTCCCTTCAGGGTCTCTCCCCTCTGCTCAGCACCTTCAGTGCCCCGCAGGGGTCCGTGGGCAAGATGAGCCCTTAGGCTGGCATGCAGGGCCCACCACAGCCCACCGGAGGCTCACTGCCAGCTCCGTTTTCCAGTCTTTTTCTCCATCACTCCCCTTCACACCCAGCCCAAGGAGGCAGACAATGGGGGGCTCAGTTGTTCCCCAGACTTGGCCTCCCCTTACCTGCCTCCTCCCTGCACTCCCTTCTCACCTCTGCCCATCCCAGCTCAGGGGCTCCCTCCCCCGTGAAGCAGCCCTTGATTCCTGGGCCTCCCTGACAGTGTTCTCAGACTCCTCCCATTGGCCAGTGTGCTTTGCCTCAATCTCTCCTTTGTCCCCTTCCACTCAAACCTTGTCTCCCTTCCAGTAATAATAGTAGCTGGCATTTCTTTGGAAAATTAATTGTACAGTGCTTCACAGAAATGATTTCATTTGCTCTCTGAACCAATCCTGTGAGGGAGCTCTGACAGATGTCATCAGCCCATTTTAGAGATGGGGACATAGAGAGGAAAGTCAGCTTAAGTGACTTGCACATTAATAGTATCAGAGGTAGGATTTGAACCCAGGACCCAGTTCCAGAACCCAAATCCAGGCCTCTTTCCACGACAAAGCTCCTTGAGCTCAGGCCCCGTGTCACTTGCTATTTGGAAGTCTGAGCCCAGCCCAGTGCTTTGCAGAGACAAGGTAAGCACCTGAAACATGTTTCTTGAGATAAATGATAAAAAGTTCTCAGCTTCAGGGAATCCTTTGCCATGGAATAATGTCATGGAAAGAGCCCTGATCCGGGGATGTTGGCCCAGCTCTGGCATCAGCTTGCTGGGTGACTTTGTCCAGGTCACTGCCCTTCTCTGGCTGGGCTCCTCTCTGGAAGGCTGGGGTGGGCCTGTATGCTATTCAAGCTGCCTTGGAGCTGGGAGCCCCTGTGACTTCTGACTGCCCTGGGCTGGCTAGTGACAGCTGAAGTAAGGAGGGAGGCAGGCAGCTCCTGGCCATCACGAGCAGAAGGCCTGGTCATCCATCTCCCTATTGATTCCCTGAGAGTCAGGGGAAGAGAAAGGGAGTCAGAGCAGAGAGGAGAGATTGAGGGGAGACAGGGAGGGAAGGATGACTGCAATGTGGCAGAAAGGCCAGGAGAGGGCAGCAGAAGAAATTGCTTATGTGACTCTAATGGGTCACCTTGGTCCTAAAAGTCTCAGGGTCCTCCCTCCCTGGCCTTGCTTACCTTTCCCAGGAGGTAGACACCTTGAACCTCAGGCTGGAATGGCTTTCTCCTTCTTCAGGTCCTTTAACTTTGGGAGGCTGTAGTCAGTTACCTTGTACCCGAGGCTTCACGGCCCTCTGCCTTTATAGGCAAATTTACCTAAGTGAGTACTAGCACCTCAGGCTTCCAGCACCATGGACAGCTGTCCTTTCATGAATACTCTCTCCTCCTGGGGTTTTTGTGTTGCTCTTCTCTCCTGGTTCTCCTCCTACAAATCTGATCAGCCCTTTTTGGTCTGTGTCCCCTAAGACTCTGTCCTGGACCCCCTTCTCTTTCCTCTCTACCTTGTCTCACTTGCTGATTTCATCAAATCCCATGGGTTCGCTTACCATCTCTGTGCACATGACTCCCAGGTTTATGAAGCCATCACTAGTCTCTCTCCTGAACTCCAGTTCCCTGTCACCAACTACCCCTAAGATGTTGGCGCCTCGAGGTCCAAGAGACACCTCAAGCTAAACGCGCTCAAAATCAAACTGGCTATCGGTCCACCCAAATGTGCTCTATCTAAGCCTTCCAGCTCAGCCTCCCTTATCATTCCAGCTCTGTAATTTTTCATCCTCAGTATCTCACTCCCCCTTGCTTCCCATATCTAATCAGTTACTACCAGCTATTGTTTCCTTTTCTCCACAACATTTCTACACTGATTACCCACTTCCACAGCATTCACACAGCTCCTACCCTAGTTCTGGTCCTCATCACCTCCCACCCCAAGCCTCTCCCCATTCCCATCCATCCTCCATATAGAGGTCAAAGTCATTTTTTGACAGTGCAGGTCTGATTAAGTCATCCATCTGCTTACCAAACTCCAGTGGCTTCCTATTGCATAGAGGATCACACAGAAGCTCTATTGGCTTTTCAGGCTCATTATAACCTGGTCCCTTCCTACCTTTTCAGTCTTCTTCCGCATTATTCCTCTCCCTAAACTCTGTGACCCAAACATACTGGCCTTCTGGCTGTATCGAACAAGACGCAACATTTTGTACGTATTGGGGATATGCTACAGAATATGTAGAGTTACAACTATGCCTGTTGTCTCCCTCACCAACTGTAAGCTTACTTCTGTCTTCAGAGCCGTCCCATCTGGCATGGTTAGCACAAAATAACGACTTAATAAATGTTCATTAACTGATTGACAGCCTGACCCGGGCTCTTTGGCTCTTTCGTGAAGATTCAAATGAATAATGCCTTGGGAAGTGCTTTCTACGCATTATGTATTTACATATACCATCTCACTTGATTGACCTTCTAAAACTTGAACAACCTGATAAAGTTGGTGGTATCCCATCTTACAGATGCAGAAACTGAGGCTTGGAGACTTTAAATGACTTGGCCAGGGTTACACAGCTAGTAAGTTTCTAAGCCAAGACTGGATGAGAGTCTTCCTAACTCAAAGTCCTACTGTCCAAAAGGCCTCCCTTAAATACTGGTTCTTTAGTTTCTGGGCCAAAGAGGTGTATAGTCTTAGAACTAGTAACCTGGCTAAGAGTTTGAAGTCAGGCAATGGTGAAAACAGTAAGAGGAGTCTTCTTACATTCTAGAAAGTTGTCATGTCTCACAGTGGGAAAGGAAATGGGGCCAAACCCTCTGCTGGCTTCCCCAGCTGATTTCCATTCTTAGCTCATGAGTTACAAAGGGTTTGAGCTTTGTCCCCTCCCTCCATACGGTGCTTGGGCTCCTGGGGGCGGGGCATGGGGGGCCCAAGGGCGGGGGTCCTTCTCCTGGGTCCTATACTAACTCCAGGAACCACTCGATGTTTTGCCTTATAAAATATTTCATCTCCTCTTCACCTGTTATAAAATCCTGCCTCTGCGCAGGCTATAAAAGAGAAAACTCTCCACCTGAGAAGAGTGGGAGGCCAGCAAGCTCCCCTGTAGTCTTGGGAACCTCCAGGCAGGAGCCTACAGAAGCCATTGCTAATCACAATCCCATAGATATTTTAATCTGAATTCCAAGACTCTGAAGGACAATAGACTCAAATGAGCATCTTGAAAGATTCCTGCACGTTATATACAAAGTATACAAAATAGTTAACTGTTTTTTGTTCTGATACTGAGGCTGAAATAAAGATAATAACTATCTCTGTTTATTGCCTCTTTTTTGTTCCCCTGAACCATTTCAACATTTCCCTACCTCTCCCTATCACATCACTGTCCCACTTTTTTTCTCTGCATGTGTTCATAAAATTCTGGACCTGGAGATCATCTAGACTAAACTTCTCCTTTTACAGATGGGGAAACTGAGGTCCAAGGAGGTTAACTGACTGCTTCAGGGAAACTGAGGCCCATAAAAAGGATGGGACTTGTCAGGAAGTGACTGCCTACAGTCGAAACAGAATGTTGTGAAATTAGAAAGAATGAGCCTAGCCCCAGCGAAGACATACGAGGAGACGCCCAGCCCTGCTCCTTTGCAGGATTTGGGGTGCACAAATGGAGAACATGGCATTGAATGTCGGATATTTTTTCAATATGTTGACCAGCGTTGATTTTATTTTCCCCTTGAGTTCTCCGCCACCCCCCAGCCCCACCCCCAGCTGCTAATGCTTCCTCTTTGAGAGGCCTTTCCCTCTTTTTCCTAAGCACCTTGCAGGAGCATAGTTATCTACATATCGTCTCCTTCATTCGAATGTAGGCTCCTTGAGGGTAGGAATGTTGTTTGGGGCATGCTTTGTATCCTCGTGTTTAGCACAATGCTTGGCACTTAGTAACCACTTACTAATGTTTATTGATGGAATGGCTGATTTTCTTCTGTGAAAAACTTATTTGTTATAAGTAATAGCTCCCTGGGAAGGGAGAAGCAGGAGCCAAGCCAGGGAAAATATGTGCTCTTAAAACAAAAGATATCAATAAGAATTTATTTTTTACATTGTTAGCACTGTGCCCCGCCCCATCATGCAAATTACTTTGATGAGCTAGAGGGCCTGGTAGAATAAGTCCGGGACCTGGGGTCTAGAGACACCTGGGTTTGAATGCTGGCTCTGAAACTTTCTCTTCTGAGGACCCTGCATAAACCATTTTGTTCCTCTGAGCCTCAGTTTTCCCTTCTAGAAAATGGAGATAATCAGCCTTGCAATGAGAACCTGCCTTACAGAGTTACTGGGAGGAAAGGGCTTTGCCCAACCATCGCTGCCATTGTCAGGCCTTGGGACCCCAGGGCCCCCTGCACACAACCGGGAGGCCCTGGAGCAGGACTTTGCTGGGGGGAGACCTCTGGAAGACTCACTACTAGGAAGCCAATGGCCAGGGAATGGGCTTCCTCAACCTCCCCAGCTACCTCTCATCATGTGGCAAGTCTTGGTACTGTGTGCATTTCAATTTTGCTAAGCCTTCGATTCATTATCGTTTTATTAGCAGCCCTGGTTACAAGGCCTTCATTACTACCTAATTACCTGGGCTGATTTTCCCTGGTTTTCATATTAAAGACCAATTTATAGAAAGCATTACAGTAGCTCAGCCATTGAAACACCATCACATGCGGCTGTTTTCCCTCTTCTTTCATTTAAGCTGCAAGAGAATGTCTGGAGGGACGGGCAGCCTGAGCTAATTCTTGAACTGGGCTGATGTGGCCCATAGTCACTGTGGGCATAGACCAGGCCCCCCCACAACCCCATTCCAGCTCTTGAGAGAAAGCTGGGCAAAGGGCAGAGATCCAGGCTCAGAGACCATGGAAGGTGCTGAGGCCTAGGCCTTGCCAGGCAGCCAGCAAGCATTTATTAAGCCCTCACTATGTGCCAGGCACTGGGCTAGGCCCTGGGCAAGCCCAAGGAGAGGCAAAAACACTTCCTGACCCCAGGAAGCTGACATTGGAACCATTCATTGCAGTGTTGTGTACAGGCATCACTGGGGGAGTCCTGGTGATCATTCTCATTAGAGAAAGAAGCCTCAGCACCTGGGATGGGGGCTCAGCCTTGACTCCTCCAGCTGCCATGCCAGGCTGGGGGGGTTCTGTTTCCTCAGCTCCTCATGGGCTTCCTCTCTCTGTCAAGGTGGCCTGAAGGTCACCCCCTGTGTTAGGCCCTCCTCCCCCCTGCCTGGATTATTGCTATGACCTCCTCCCTGGCCTCCCTCCCTTCAGGGTCTCTCCCCTCTGCTCAGCACCTTCAGTGCCCCGCAGGGGTCCGTGGGCAAGATGAGCCCTTAGGCTGGCATGCAGGGCCCACCACAGCCCACCGGAGGCTCACTGCCAGCTCCGTTTTCCAGTCTTTTTCTCCATCACTCCCCTTCACACCCAGCCCAAGGAGGCAGACAATGGGGGGCTCAGTTGTTCCCCAGACTTGGCCTCCCCTTACCTGCCTCCTCCCTGCACTCCCTCCTCACCTCTGCCCATCCCAGCTCAGGGGCTCCCTCCCCCGTGAAGCAGCCCTTGATTCCTGGGCCTCCCTGACAGTGTTCTCAGACTCCTCCCATTGGCCAGTGTGCTTTGCCTCAATCTCTCCTTTGTCCCCTTCCACTCAAACCTTGTCTCCCTTCCAGTAATAATAGTAGCTGGCATTTCTTTGGAAAATTAATTGTACAGTGCTTCACAGAAATGATTTCATTTGCTCTCTGAACCAATCCTGTGAGGGAGCTCTGACAGATGTCATCAGCCCATTTTAGAGATGGGGACATAGAGAGAAAGTCAGCTTAAGTGACTTGCACATTAATAGTATCAGAGGTAGGATTTGAACCCAGGACCCAGTTCCAGAACCCAAATCCAGGCCTCTTTCCACGACAAAGCTCCTTGAGCTCAGGCCCCGTGTCACTTGCTATTTGGAAGTCTGAGCCCAGCCCAGTGCTTTGCAGAGACAAGGTAAGCACCTGAAACATGTTTCTTGAGATAAATGATAAAAAGTTCTCAGCTTCAGGGAATCCTTTGCCATGGAATAATGTCATGGAAAGAGCCCTGATCCGGGGATGTTGGCCCAGCTCTGGCATCAGCTTGCTGGGTGACTTTGTCCAGGTCACTGCCCTTCTCTGGCTGGGCTCCTCTCTGGAAGGCTGGGGTGGGCCTGTATGCTATTCAAGCTGCCTTGGAGCTGGGAGCCCCTGTGACTTCTGACTGCCCTGGGCTGGCTAGTGACAGCTGAAGTAAGGAGGGAGGCAGGCAGCTCCTGGCCATCACGAGCAGAAGGCCTGGTCATCCATCTCCCTATTGATTCCCTGAGAGTCAGGGGAAGAGAAAGGGAGTCAGAGCAGAGAGGAGAGATTGAGGGGAGACAGGGAGGGAAGGATGACTGCAATGTGGCAGAAAGGCCAGGAGAGGGCAGCTGAACAAATGTGTGATTGTGATTGGTTCCTCCTACCTGAGGCTTCATTGACCTCCCTGTCCCTAGGCCTTTTTCACATGTATGACTATAGGACTATAGTGGATCACCTCAACCTTTAGGCTTTCCTAGGCTTTTTTTTTTAACCTCTGTGACGTCAATGAAATCACTTCCATCCTGAGGCTTTATAGGCCTCTCCCTCTCTCAGCCTTTTCACCTTTGGGATGCCTATTTGTTTACCTCCAGCCTGAGGTGTCAGCTTTTTGTTTAACCTCTGTAACCATAATGGGCCATATCATCCCTGATGTGGCTCAAGGGTGCTGTGACTGGCCAAAGGCTAAAGGGATGTCTGAGGTCACAGAGGTTCAAAGGCCTCAGGAGGTCAGAGTCGACCAGCTGGAGCCACCCAGGAAGGAAGGCCTAGGGAGGGAGGCTGAAGCCAGGCTCGCCCTTCTCTAATCCAAAGTGATGCACGTAAACTTGGAAAAGAAAGATTACAGTTTTTCAGTTGCTTTAGTTTTGCTCTTTCTTTAAAAAAATCATAGTTTGAATCCATTTTAAAGGATGCTACATTCCTTTTAATTGTTCAAATTGATCTAAAATCTTCAATTTCCCTTTTGCCCCAAAGGTTTTAAGACAAAAGTTAGGAGATGTATACCTTTCCCTGCTCTGTAGGTCTCACTCCACTCCTTTTGTCCTCATTACAGTCCTTACTCACCACAGCCCAGAAAACCACCTTGGAGCCCTTCCCCCCCTGCATCCCCTCCCCCTCAGCACCCCCTTCCCTTCGGCACCCCCTCCTCCTCACTACCCCCTCCTTTTCTATACCCCCTGCTGCTCTGCACCCCCTCCCCCTGCAGACCTGAAAGTGGCGTAACATTGAGAGATTTGAGTGGGGTTTCTAACTCTGGTGCTGGGTTTGATGAGACATGGCTTACAAGCTCATAACATCTTAAAAAACCAAAATCAGACATAAGGGGGAGTATGTGATGGAGAAGGAGCCCAGCTGTCACGTAAATCTGGCTGATGTTACCACAATGATGTTAATTAAGTGGGCAAACCCATGACTGTGTGCTGTGTGCCCGATTGAGTTACAGCCTGGCCCCAGATATGCCTGAAGGCGCCCAAGGCAGTTCATGGAGAAGTTGGGGCTGTCAGCACCATGACAGTGGGCACTTGTGTCTGGAGTCTCCTGGCTCACTTGCTAACAGAACAGATAGGCCTCCAGACAGTGGGACTGCAACAAGGCTAAATAAAATCAGCTATAGGAAAGGGAAACTGAGCAGAATCCATCACAACCTGTTCTCATGTTCACATGCATGAAGCCATTAGGAGTTATCCATGTGAATGGTGAAAGCTCATTCTCCCAACATGGTCTCTCAGAGTACACTGCTTTGAATCAGAGCGGGTGTGGAAGCTACTTGCAAAATCCCCCCTCATCCCTAACATGGAAGCTTTCGATTATCTAAGAGAAAACACAACACCCAGAGATGTCTCAGACCTAGGTCACCCTCCCCCTGGGTCTGTCTTCAGAGCTCAGGAGGCCCACAGAGGGAAGAAGTGAAGCCTGCCTTCAACTCTGAAGGTCAATTTGATACCCTTTAAGTAGATTTTTAAAAAAACATATCAAGTCTTCTGACATTTTGTGCAAATACAACAAGATTATAGATTTGCAGTCAAACAGGCTTGCTAGGATTAAAATATTACTGTTTCCTGAAAAAAATAGCATCTCCCCCAAATCCCTGAAAAATAACTAGTGTTGATCTATAGGAATTTTTGTGGTCAATTCTGTGTCCTGACCTTGACTATGTCTCCCAGTTCTTTGACCCTTCCCTAAACTATCCTAAATCTTTATTTTCCCCTGGGCAATTTGGAGCCATGTGGGAAGGGATGATTCAAAAACCTCTGATTTTTCTGCTTAATATCCCTTCAATATACAATTTTTCCTTTGACATGGACACACATAGGACAGACCGATTTTCTCTGTGCAAAAGGACGGATCCATAAAATTGAAGAGTATATGCATTTTTCAGTTTATAATAGACCACATCTCTGGAACAGAATGTGGTTTGTGTCCAATTCCTGGAAATACTCGTGTTTTCAGAAGGTGTAGAAGAGCATGATTGATACACTCAACTCTCTCCCTGCTGAAAAGTAGGGGAGGCTGTTTCCTCATTCCCTTGGAGTTGGAATATGATGTCAAATTCTGTCCTAACAAGCCAACAATGTTGCAAAAGCAGTATCTTTCTAATGCAATATGGATGAAATTCCTTGTGCTTTGCTATAAACCCATCATTGAAGGGCTAATAGCTAGTGAAATCAGGGGAGCCATATTTCTTCTGGAGTCCTTAAGAAAGGCTTTTCAGATACGAAGGGGGATTTCAGTATGAGAAGTATGAGTAAGACGTAACATCTTGAAACTCACCACTTTGGTCAATGGCAAGGTAAGGGGCCCCTAGGTATCTACCACCTCTGCCCCCCTTAGGCATCATACATACCCTGTCTTTCAGGGAGCCTTCATCAATCAGGGTCCTCGGGGCCCCTGCCATTAGTCAGCTCAACAAAAAGCCTTTATCCTACATATAAATGTTTATTTACATTTATATCCAAAAAAGGGAGAATGTCCAGTTTGGTGTAGCCCACAACATAATGGCATGAAAGGTGAGGGCCACAAGGGAGGTAGTTTCAGAGCCATCAAAAATCAAATTTTCTGTACCTCGATTCATAACCCTCAGGGCCCAAGCCCTGTAGTCTCCCAGGCCTTCACTTTATACTGATTGGCCAATCCCTGCTGCTTATTTGGGACATCATTTCTTGTTTCCAGGTTGTTGCCTGATTCTCCACATTTTGTTGGAAGCTCCTGGTCCAAACCACAGGACAAGTGAAATAATCTGGTGGACCATGATGACATCAAGGGAGGGGATCTGGGGCAGGGGGTCAAGTCAATGAATCACTGCCTGGACTTTCACCACCGAAATCTCACAGGCCTTCAAGCTGGCCAATGGGTTAAGCTCTGTCACCCCAACTACTGGCCCGAGATCACTGGATGTGTCCAGTATCTCCCATAGACACCCAACCTGAATAGTCTTAGGTACATTTCTACTGCTTGCCCTGTCAGCATGAATTCCATTGGCTCCATCTGCTAATTCAGCAGATGCAGTGGACAACAGAGATCTGGACTAGAAATTGGGAAGACCTGAGTTCAAATCTTGCCTGAGGTACTTACCAGCTGTGGGACACTGGGCAAGTCACTTCACCCTTCTCAGCCTCAGTTTCCCCTTCTATAAAGTGGGGGTAATTAACAGCCCCTACACCATATGGTTGGTGTGAGGATCAGATAAAATTATATATGGAAAGCACTTTGTAAACCTTAAAGCACCATAGAAATATTAGCTATTATTGTTATAATTAGTTCATCCCTCTCTTCTTTGCTTCCTCTCTGCTTCTCACACTCCTCTGTAGTTGTATCCGCAGCCCCTTTTAGGCTTTCCCCATCTGTAAAAAGCATGAATCTTCATCCCCCCAGATGACCCAAGAGAAGTAGGTCAGCTACCAAGCTACAACATACCAAGGGACTGGGACCTTCTAGCCACCAAATGGGGATCAAATCCTCCAATCCACTGCCCCCCACCTTTAGCCTCGCTTCCACATTTAAGGGTCCCACAGGCCATTCCTCTGTTCAAGCCTCACTTCTAGCACCAAACATATAAACTTGAAAGGACCAGAAAGGTGCTGCCTGTGTCAGCTACACCCAGTAGGTCTTTTACTTAAAGTTTGGGTTTGAACCAAGAAAGGAGTCCAACCTCACCGCTTGGTTGATCAGGGCTGTTTATTGGCAAGGATACTCACCAGGAAAAGAAACAAACTTCAGCCTGAAGTCACCTCTGATTCCCCAGAATCAGCAATACCCATGGATACAAAGCAGCACCATATCTGATTTAGATAGTAGACAGTGATGTTCCCAGTAGTGGTAGAGGACACCAGAGGCTGGCAAATGCTACAGAAGTATGAAGGCCACTGCCTACATATATTCAAAGATGTAGCAATGCCTGCAAATAACAGTTCACTATTTGCAGCCTGCTAGGAGGCTGGCAGATGCCACATGAGTTTGGATGAAGGCCACTGCCTATTCAGGATGTAGCAATTTCTACAGATAACAGTTCACTATTCCCAATGATGGCCAAAGGCTTCTGAAAAAGTGCAAGCTATGATATTTCATCCAGGACACTAAAGTTTGAGCCCAATAGGCCCCCTCTCATAATCCTCAATTATCAGTTTCATACCAATGCATACATACATATGTGTGTGTGTGTGTGTACATAGAGGGTATGTATGAGAGGGAGGGAGAGAGAGAAAGAAAGAGAGAGAGAGAGAGAGAGAGAGAGAGCGAGAGAGAGAGAGAACATATCCTGCCAAACAAGTACCAAAACAGGAACTCCTGTTAAATGTGCCTCAACGTCATAGAAAGCCCCTTGGGACTTAGGGTTCAAGTCCAAGGGATAAACTCTGAGCATGTCCCACAGACATCATTCAAGGATGGTGCTGGCTTCATACACCAGGGCAAGGATGGAGGGAGGATCCCAGCCCCCTGAGAGCAATGTGGTAGAGGAGTGGAGAAGTTTATTCATAGGAATTTTTCCTTGTTGAAATGCAACCAGTGTTCTATCGGTCACTGCAGTGTGTCTTTCTCATAGATGGAGAGTCACAGGCAAGGTTCATATCACAGAATCCATAATAAAACGAGTATGGTATACCATGGTCCATTGGTTATTTTGATCTGTCTGGGCAGGGTCAGTCTTCAAGAACTAAACGACACCATGTCTGAGAAATCTGAGCCTGATTTCCATTAACTTGAAACCCAGCTGTCCACATTATCCTCAGAATAAAATGGCTGTGTTCTTTGTTCGTATCCTTTGATAGAAGGATGTTGTTCGGGATTCCTTTAATTATCTGATGAAATAGGATGGGAGACAAGGACGTCAAGGACACAGAGAAAGGTCCTACATATACCAGAATATTCATAGCAGCATTTTTAATGACAGCAAAGAACTGGAAAGCAAGTAGATGCCCATCAGTTGGGGAATGGCTAAACAAACTATGATGCGTGAAAATGGCGGAACAATGGTATAACGATACACAAACACTACTGTGCTGTAAGAAGCAATGAATATGAAGAGTTCTAAGAAGCATGGAAAGTCTTACATGAACTGATGGAGAATGAAGTAAAGAGAACCAAGAAAAAACTATACACACAATTGACTACAAAATGTAAACACAAAGAACAAAAAAGAAATGAATCCTGGGTAATGACCAAGTTTGGCCCTGGAAAAGAGATGAAAAATTGACTTTCCTCCACTCTCTGCAGAGGACTCTGGACGTGGAATAATGTCAGAACATGACAGAACACTGTCAGACATGGGCAATATGGTGGTTGATTTTGCAGAACTGTTTTTTTCCTCATTCTTTTAAAATCTTTATACAACAACAACAAAGAGAAACAACTTTGAAAGACTATAGAATTCTGATCGTTGCAATGACAAATCAAGATTCCTGAGGACCAAAGATAGGGCATGATACCTACCTCCTGCCAGAGAGGTAATAGAAAGGGCAGACTCCATTTTTGGACACGGCCAATGCAGAAATGTGTTGGATTTGGCAATGCATATTTGTTATGAAGTTGGGTTGGGTTTTTTATATTCTTCAATTGGGAGGTGGAGAGAGAGGGGGGGGAGGGAGGGAGGGAGAGGGAAGGAGAGAGAGAGAGGAAGAGAGAGAGAGAGAGAGAGAGAGAGAGAGAGAGAGAGAGAGAGAAAGAGAGAGGGAGAGAGAGAGACAGAGAGAGAGAGAGAGAGAGAGAGAGAGAGAGAGAGAGAGAGAGAGAGAGAGAGAGAAATGCTTGTCAAAAACAGATGGAGAAGTGAAATAAAAATTAGAAAAAATAGGGGAAAAAAGAGGAGAGATGAACATAAATGCAAAGAAACTAGAAAATTGTGAAGGCACCAAAGAAGCACAAGCACAGGTGAGATTACTTAAGTGAAATGAATGAACAGTCACAAAAACATAAATTACTAAAATGGATGGAAGGAAACGGGCAGCTTAAATAAACCAATTTCAGATGGAGAAATAAGACACATCATTTATGAACTGTTCAGTAAAAAAGTATCTGGGGGCAATTGGGTTCATGAGTGAATTTTTTCAAATCTTCATAAAGCAAAACAAACAACTGATATATAGAATGAGTTTAAGTATAGAAAATGATGACATGATATCCAATTCATCTTAAGTAAATACAGTCCAGATTTTTAAACCAGAGATAACACTGAAAAACTAAATGACAGAGCCAAGCTCACTAATAAATAAATGCAAAAATATTAAATGGAATACTGGCAAATAAAATAGAAAAACTTCCAAAAATTAGGCACCACAACCAGAAAAGCATTATCCCAGGAATGCGAAGATGGTTCAGTATTAGAAAAATGACCAATATAACACCATTTATCAATAAGAAAACTTATTCCTAATTATGGAATCCTAAAAATAGGCAGAAGTACTCGATAAACTGGAGCATGCATTCGTGATTTCAAAAAAATGAAGAACAAAAAAAACCTTCAAAAGAAAAGTAATAGAAGAATTTTTCCTTAATATGATGAAAAGTACCTACTTGAAATTCCGTCAACATTCTAGGCAATGGAGAGACATTAAAGGAATTCTCATTAAAAACTGGAACAAAGAAAGGGTGGAATAATGAAAATAGAATAAACTCAGATGTTTCTGGTAGCACTTCACCTTGGTGCAATATTTTTGAAGAAAACAATTGCAGAAACCCTATAAGCCTGTAATCCCACAACTCTGAATGTATCCCAAAAGAAGTAATTAAAAAAGAACAACATCTTTTTTTTAAAAGATGTTTATAGCACCTTTACAAAAACTCACCGTGCATCAAGACATAAAAATACCTTACAAACAAATGCAGAAAAGCAGAAGTAATAAATACATGGTTTACTGACTACAATGGACTGAAATTATATTCATTAAGCAACATATTTTAGAAAATAAAATCTTTGTTACAAGGGATGGTTCACTGGGAAGGGAAGAGAGTGAGGATGTATTCAGAAATGATGGTGTTATAAAAAACAAAATATATTAATAAAAATAAAATTTCAAAGAGGTGTTAATAGAACTTTAAAACAAAATGATGGGAGACTAACTTGGCTAGTGTTGTCAGTTTTACCATATTGGTGTAGCCCAGTCAAGAAACCATTATTTCTGGAGAAATTCTCTCATAATGGTATTTCTGTAAGACCTCATAAGAAGCATCTTGGTAAATTAACTTCCAGACGGTTAATGTATTTTGTCTTTTCAAATGGAGTTTCTTTTTCTATCCTTCCTCCTGTGTCTTGTCGGTAATATAGACTTGCTGATGATTTTTGTGGATTACTTTTGTATTCAATTTTGCTGAAGCTACTATCCTGTTTACATTTTCTTGAGTCTGTGAGACATCCTGAGTAAGCCATAATATCCATAAGAGATCATTTTGCCTATACTTACTAATTCCACTTATTTTTCTTTTCTTGTTGCATCACTGTATATATATATATATATATATATATATATATACATATATATATGTGTATGTGTGTGTGTATACACACATATACATATACAGACATACACATACATATATACATAATATAGGGAATATGGATCAGGGACTAGATCCGTGATTTCGATGACAAAAGGGAGAACTCTGATGAAAAAACTCTCTCTACTAATGCAGGTTACCAACTCTAGCTGGGACTTCTAGTCTCAAACAGTTGTCTAGAGCACTGAGAGGTTAAGTGATTTACCCAGGGTCACACAGACACAAGTCATAAGAGGCGGCATGTGAACTCAGTTCTTCCTAGCTCTAAAGCCAGCACCACCACCCCCAATATTATGCTATGCTGTCTCTTTAATGTCTAATGATATAATCATTTCTAATACTAAAAATACTAGACTGTGGGCATCCTTGCTCAACCCTGAATATTATTGGGGCCATTTCTAGTGGTTTACACCATTATAAATAATTTTTATTCTTATTTTTAGATAATCCATTGTATTAAGTAAAGTTCTTCCCACTTCTAGTGTTTTTAACATAGGTGAACACTATATGTGTCAAAGGCTTTTTCCATATTTACTGACAGAATCATGTAATTTTCACTATTTATCATTAATGTGATTTATTAGATTTATATTTTTCCTACCCATACTTTCATTCCAAGAATAAATATAACTTAAACATAACAAATCTTTTTTAATGTATTACTGGAGTCTCTTTGTTGATCTTTTAAAAAATTTGTAAGAAAATTAATGATAACAGAGTTCTTTCCCAGTTTTACCCCTCCCTAGATTGGGTATAGGGACCATATTTTTCTCATAGAGGGAGTGTTGTAGAGATTCTTTCTGTATTTTTGAAAGATTGTTTATGTAGCACAGGAATGATTTGTTCTTTAAATGTTTATTAGAATTCACTTTTAAATCTTGGTCCAAGAGATTTCTTCTTTGTGAGTTCATGAATAGATTTCTCAAATTCTGTTTCTAAGATTGACTGTTTTTAGATTCTCAATCACTTCTTTTGTTAATTCTGATATTTTACATTTTTGTAGCTATTCCTCAATTTTGTTGGATAGAACCTGGCATTAAAATTTCTGTTTCGTTGGGTATAATCATTTCTGGTTATTTGCTTTATTTCTCCTCTAATGTAGTTTCCCCTTTTCTCTTTTTCATCAAATTTGCTAATGGCCTATCAATTTTGTTAGCCTTTTCTCTGGGGATAGAGTGGATAATTTTTATTGACCTAAAAACATTTTCTTGCCTTACATCTCAGCTATCACTAGATTCAGTGGTGATCATGACCTCTGCCGAAAATTAAAAGCTTGTAACACTAATAACTGACATATTTCATAGAAGAGTGCTTTATATGAAACACCTAGAGTTGGCCCCTAGAACATGGTGACTTTCTTTTCCCTTTGCTATCATTCTTTTCTGTAGATCCTATTTCAGTAGGATGTAGCCAGAGAGCATATGTATTAAACCAGAGAATACCTTCGGAAGTCCTGGAGTCCTTCCTAGAGGTAGAATTACATGGAAACCATTCTTGAAAATTACCTTAAAACTCTGTGGCCAGTGAGGCTACAGATGACTTCAGGAAAATCATGGTCAGGATGTTCAGTAGCTAGGTGGCGCTGCAGTGGATAGAGCCCTGGGCCTGGAGTCATGAAGACTTGAGTTCAAATATGAATTGGGACACTTCCTAGCTCTGCAACCCTAGGTAAGTCATTTAACCTCTGTCTGCCTCAGTTTCCTCAACCTTAAAGTGGAGAATAATAACAGTACCTACCTTCCAGGGTTGTTGTGAGATCAAATGGTATTTAGCACAGTGCCTAGCACACAGTAGGCACTGAATAAATATCCTTTTTCCTTCTTACTGTCACCTAAGTTAAATCCTTCCTTCCACAAATTAAGTCCATCTGTCTCTGAAACAGAAGGGATGGTACCCATTCTTCTAAAAGTGTGAAGAGTGATATTAAGTGTCCTCTGTTTTCCCTACTTAGGCTAAATGAAACCAGTTCCTTTAGCCTTGCCCCGAACAGACTATTAGTCAAACCTTTAATCATTTCAGTGGTCTCTCTCTCAGCTATTCTCCAAGGCCACCAGATCAGTAATCATAGTGAGATAGCCCAAACGTGTCATTACTTAAGTAAGGGTAATGAGAACTGAGCAATAGTTTTATTTATTTATTTTTGAATATAAGTAATTTATGCACAGGTATGATATTTATGTTAATAGTGCCAGTAACAGGGGAATGTCACTGACATTACACACAAAAACTTGATAAGCCCAACGTCATTTCTCAAGCCTTCCAAACCACCTCTACCACCTACCTTCTCTCAGCAGAAAACAGCTTCTCATACTTTACTGAGAGAACAGGGACCACTTGCCATGAGCTCCTCTTTCTCCAACTCTACATCATGCCCCCTTCTCTGATCCTTTTCTCCAGTCTCTGATGAAGAGGTGGCTCTTCCTGATGAGGCCCACCCTTGATCCCATCCCCTTCTGACTGCTCCGGCAGACTGCTCCCACAATCCCCTCCTCCCTGCTTCAGCATCTCCTTATCTCCTGGCTTGTTCACTGCTGCCTACAAACATGTCCTTAAAAAACTTGACTGCCATCTCCTCAAGCTGTTTTCCTCTCATTTCCTAGAAGAAACTGCCTGCTTTCTTTGCCTCTACTTCCCCTTTTGCCTCTCATGGCTTCTGACCTCATCACTCAACTAAAACTACTCTCTCAAGTTACAGATGTTGGCTTCATTGACAAATCTGATGGCCTTTTCTCATCCTTCTTGACCTATCTGCAGCACTGGACACTGCTGACCACCCTCTCCTAGATACTCCCTCCTCCCTGGCTTTTCATGACACTGCTCATTAAGCATTCTCCTACTTACCTGACTGCTCCTCCCCAGTCTCCATTGCTAGATTTTCATCTATACCATGCTCCCTAACTGTGAGTATATCCTAGGGCTCTATCTTGGGTCCTCATCTCAAGAGGCAGCTAGGTGGTACAGTGGATAGAGTGCTGGGCCTGGAAGGAGGAGGACCTGGGTTCAAATCCAGCCACAGATACTCACTAGCTGTGTGACCCTGGGCAAGTCACTTCACCCTGTTTGCCTCAGTTTCCTCATCTGTAAAATGAACTGAAGAAGAAAATGAACCACTCCAGTGTTTTTGCCAAGAAAATCCCAAATAGTCGGACATGACTGAACAACGACGACCCATCTCATCAGTTCCCATGGGCTCACTCATCACTTCTATGCAGATGACTCCCATATCTAGGCCCATATCAATAATTACCTACTGTACATTTGCCATTGGATGTTTTACATGACTCATAAACTCAACAGATCACAACCTGAACTCATTCTATCTCCTGAGCCTTCTTTCAAACTCCGCTATTTCTGTTGAGGACACTACCATCCTTCTCAGGGTCAGCCTTGAGTTGTCCTTCTCCCTCCCCCCACATAGCCTGTTAGTTTCAGAGTCTTGTTGACCCCACCTCTGTAACATGACTCCCATCTCTCCCCTTCTCTTCACTCACACAGCCAAGTTCAGGCCCTAATCATGTCTCATCTGAACTCTTAGAGCAGCTTTCTCATTGGCCTCCCTCCTTCACGTCTCTGCCCTCTTCAATCCATCGCCCATACAGCTGCCAAAGTGGTTTCCCTAAGGCACAGATCTGACCAGGTTATTCCCCTGCTCAGTAAAATCCACCAGCTCAAAGACTTGAGAACTCTGATTGATGCGATGATGTCCTACAAGTCCAGAAGACTGCGTATGATACACGGCCCCCACCTCCTGCCAGAGAAGTGAAAAATGAGACAGATGTTTTTGGGCATGGCCCATGTGGGAATGGCTTTTGTTAAATATACAGATTTGTTGTGAGTGGTTTTTTCTTATTTTTTCATGGGGGGGCGCCATGGGAAGGAGAGATAATAAATGAGTATAAAATAAACAAATGGATCCCATGGCTCTCCATTACCTGTAGGATCAAATACAAACTTCTGCTTGGTACTTACAAGTGCTTCACAGACTGGCTCCAACCTACCCTTCCAACCTTAATGTACGTTATTATTCCCCACTTTCAGGCACTCTAGGGTCCAGCTAAACAGGTCTTCTTGCTGCTGCTGCTACACACACACACATACACACACACACACACACACACACCTCCTTCCTCTGAGCCCTGGCACAGGCTTGTCCCCCATATCTGGAAGCACTCCCTCCCCATCTCCACCTCTCAGAATCCCTAGTTTAATCCAGGTCAAATACCAGCTACTCCATGAGGTGTTTCCTGATCCGCTGGCCCCCTCCTCAACTAGATCCTGTTTTTATTTTGTATTTGTTTTCTATACATATATATTGCTTAACAGAGTGTCTAGGACATAGTAAGCACTTAATAAATCCCCCTTCCTCATTTTATTTGGGTAGCTAGGTGACTTGATAGATCCCTGGGCGTGGAGTCAGAAAGACCTGAGTACAGATGGGCCCTCAGAAACATACTAGCTGTGTGACTCTGAGAAATTCACTTAACTTCTGTTTGCCTCAGTTTCCTCAACAGGGTTGTTGTGAAGATCCAATGAGACAGTAATTGTAAAGCCCTTAGCATGGTGTCTGGAAGGTAGGAAGTGCCATATGAATGCTGATTCCCTTCCCCCCTCCCCTACACGATTGTAACAGCGATTTTGTTTTTCTTTCATTCTCAATGGGGGGAGAAGAAGGCAGCGTTTTGTTGACTTAAGGCAGCTAGGTGGCACAATGGATTTTAGCAAAAAAAGTCAATGTGACCCCAATGAGAGACTGCCCTGTTATCTACAGGTCCAACAAAACGAGGATATTTTCTAAATTGCCTAACAAAGAGTGAGAAATGAGGGGTAGGGACAGAGAAAACAACCCCAATTGCGCCAATCTAGCAAGAGGCTGGGAGGGTGAAGGGTGGTAATTCTCAGTCTCTGGGTTTATTAGCCTTGGCATACATGCATGTTAGGGGGCTAGGGCCACACTGTTCAAAATGGCTTTCACCAGTCAACAGTGATGTTTTTTTTTCTTCTCTATTTTGTTTGTAACAAAAGAAGAAACCAAGAAAGAGATTCTGACCACACTGATGGTACAGTAGAAAGTCTTTACCTAATGATAACACATTCCCATAATTCTCTAGCATCACATCCCTAAAAAGAAACTTCTGATCTGGGTTAAATTGATGCTATTTTTCACTCCCGAAATGCACCACCATATCCTTCAAAGTCACTGATTTCTAAACAAAAGTTCCCTTCTTTCCAAAGCCAATTTCACGGCAGCTTGCTCCAACATATCTTAAAGGCATGGAGTGTGGAAGTGTTAAGGCAGAATAAGAAGACTGACACAGAACTAGAAAAACCTTGCTTTTGTAGAACGAGTGCCTAAGTCACATGAGCAACACTGTCACACCTGAGAACTCTGCTCCTGGGCTTTTCCTCTTGTTTTGCTTCTCGTTATTGTTGTTGTTGTAATAGTGGAAAATTTAAAGGGGGGAATCCACGAGTGACTTTTTCAAAAGCATTAATAAACCTTATTTTTTAGGCTATACATGTACAATCATATTAAACATATTTATTTCCACCTTAGTCATGTTGTGAAAGAAGAATCAGAACAAAAGGGAAAAACCATGAGAGAGAAAAAATAGTTGGCTTTGATCTGCCCTCGGACTCCATAGTTCTTTCTCTGGATGTGGATGGCATTTTCCATCTTGAGTCATTTGGAATTGTCTTGGATCATTACATTGCTGAAAAGAGCTAAGTCTATCAAAGCTGGTCATCACACAATATTGCTATTACTTTGTACAATGTTCTCCTGGTTCTGCTTACTTCACTCAGCATCGGTTCATGTAAGTCTTTCCAGGAATAAACCTTGTTTTTAAAAAGAATTCAGGTTGCTTGGGTTCCAGTACTGATTTTCTCCTTAACTGCTGAACAGTGAAGCTCAAGGGACCCTCATGGAACCTGGTTTCCACATCTGTAAAATGGAGCTAAGCTAAAACAGTCAGTCCTCAGAGGAAAACTTCTTTCTCCAAAAATACATATTAACAAAGTAGAGAGAACATAAATGAACTGAGGATTTGATTAAAAAAATTAGCAAATATCTCAGCAAACCCAAAACAAGGCCTGAGGAGAAAAATTGAAAATCAGAGGAGAAAAATTCATATGGAAGAATAAAAGGTCAAGGATCTGAAGGGTAAAAATGAAAAAAATGGGGGTGGGGGAGTAGAAGGAGGCCTAGCAGTACCAGATCTCAAACTATACTATAAATTGGTAATCAGTGAAAGGATTTGGTATTGATAAAAACATAGGGAGATCAATCCATGGAACAGATTAGGTACAAACACAGTGTTTGATAGAACCCAGTTATGGAAAGATCCCAGTTACTAAGGTCAGGACTCATTGTTTCACCAAAACTGCTGGGAAAATTGGAAAGCAATTTGGCAGAAATTGGGTACAGACCTAATATTCACACCACATACCAAGATAAACTCCAAAAAGATACATGACTTAGACATAAAAGGTGACAACATAAACAAGCTAGAAATTAGTTTTTTGCCAACAGTTCATACTATACATTAAGATAAGTTCCAAATATATACATTACTTAGATATAAAAAGTCATATTGTGAACAAATTATGGCAACAAGAAAGAAATGACCTTTTAGATCAATGGCTAATGGAAGAGTTCATGTCTAAACAAATGATAAAGAACAAAATAAAATGGACAATTCTGGTTATATAAAACTTAAAAGGGTTTGCACAAACAAATCTAATGCAGTTGAAATTAGAAGGGAAACAGGTAAATGGGGGAAAAAATCTTTGTAGCAAGGTTTTCAGATAAAAGTTTTGACATCCAAGATATATAAGGAACTGAGTCAAATTTCTAAGACTGTAAGTCATCCACATCTATGGATAAGGGAAGAATTTATGAGCAAATAAAACAGAGCATTATGGGATGTAAAATAGATAATCTTGATTATATTAAACTAAAAAAGGTTTTTGCACAAACAAATATTACAAACAAAAAATTAGAAGGAAAGTAGAAAACTGGGAGAAAAATTTTATGGTAAGTGTCTCTGACAAAGGCCTCATTTTTCAAATATATAGAGAACTGAGTCAAATTTATAAGAATACAAGTCATTCCCCAATTAATAAATGGTGAAAGGATACAAACAGGCAGTTCTCAGATGAAGAAATCAAAGCTATCTAGTCATATGAAAAAATGCTCTAAAGCACTATCGAGTAGAATTAAAATAACTGCGGTACCACCTCATACCTATCGGATTGTCTAAAATGACAGGAAAGGAAAATGAAAAATGTTGGAGGGAATGTGGGAAAATTGAGACACTAACGCACTGTCAGTGGGGTTGTGAACTGATCCAACCATTGTGGAGAACAATTTGGAACTATGCCCAAAGGGCTATAAAACTAACTGTACACACCCTTTGACCTAGTAATAGCACTAATGGGTCTGTATGCCAAAGAGATTTCTAAAATGGGAAAAGACCTATACTTACAAAAATATTTATAGCAGTTCTTTTTGTGGTGGTAAAGAATTGGCCATTGAGAGTTTGCCCATCAACTGGGGATGGCTGAAGAAGTTGTGGCATATGATGGTGATGGAAGACTATTGTGGCTATAAGACATGATGAGCAGGCAGATTTCAGAAAAACCTGGAAAGACTTACATGAACTGATGCTGAATGAAGTGAGCAGAACCAGGAGAACATTGCACACAGTAACAGCGATATTATATGATAATCAACTGTCAATGACTTAGCTAGCACAAAGATCCAAGACAATTCCAAGGGAGTCATGATGAAAAATGCTATCTGCCTCCAGAGGAAGAATTGATGGAGTCTGAATGCAGATTGAAGCAGACTATTTTTCACTTTCTTTTTTCATTTTTTTGGTCTGTGTTTTCTTTCACAGCATGATTAATTGGAAATATGTTTTGCATGACTGCACATGTATAACCTAAATCAAACTGCTCACCTTCTCAAGGAAGGTGGAGGGAAGAGAGGGAGGGAGAGAATTCGGAACTCAAAATTTTAAAAAAAGAATGTTAAATTTTCTTTTTACATGTAATTGGAAAAAATATTAAAATAAAAAAGACTATAACATATCCCCTAATAGATAAATGGTCAAAGGATATAAACAGGCAGTTTTCAAAGGAAGAAATCCAAACTATCAACAGGCTTAAAAGAAAATTGCCTAAATCACTAATAACTGTAGAAATGAAAATTAAAGCAACTTTAAGCTTCTACCTCACTCCCATCAGACTGGTAAAGATGTCGAAGGAGAAAAATGACAAATATTGGAGGGCCTGCGGGGAAACAAACCCATTAGTGCAGTATTGGTTTAGGTGACAATCGATTGAGCCATTCTGGAAAACAATTTAGAACTATACCCCCCCAAAAGTCACTAAACTATAAATACCATTCAACCATACCACTATTAGGCCTATGCCCCAAAGGGATGGAAGAAAGAAGAAAAGAAGCTCTATGTAGAAATATATTTACAGCAGATCTGTGAAAGTTGTCCCAGACTGGAAACTAAGGAGGATAAAAAAAATGATGGTATATGAATGGGTAGGCAGTTTCAGAGGAAACTGAAGTGACCTCTATAAATTTATGCAGAGAAAAGTAAGCAAAATTAGGAGAAAATATACATTCAATGACAACAACATTATAGAGAAAAACAAATTTGAAAACTCTAGAATTCTGATAAAGACAATCATAAACTCTGAGTACAGAAAAGTGAAGATGAAACCCATCACTCACCTCCTGCCAGAGAGGAGAGAAAATGAAAAGCCAGAAATTCCTGCTTTCAGGCATGGCCAGAGGGACACTGAAACCTCAGCTGATTTGTCAAAGTCACAACGGTCAAGGTCTGTGGAGACAGAGGAGGTATGAAGCCTCAAGTGGAAAGTGGATGACTAGGGTCACATAGGTTGAAAACACAGGATGGTGTGGGGCAGGGGGGTGACTGATCAGCCCCATTAGAAAGCAAACATGTCCAGGTCAGTCACTTGTGCCCACCTTGGGGGGGCTGGGGGGAGCAGTGTCTCTCTTTTCAGAGTGCCCAGCTTTCACTGAAGGAAGGAAAGGGCAGTTCTGCAGGGATGGAAGCGGGGGTGAAACAGGCTGGGAATGGGGTGTTCTTGGGGTTCCTGGGCTGGAGCTGGGGCTTGCTCCAGCTGAGGTGGGGCCTGTGGCTGGCCTTGAGCGTGCCTCTGCTGCTCTCTGCTGGCCATCTCTCCAACCTGCATCAGCCCCTCCCTACTACACAGTACCAAAGCTCAGCCAGAACCTGCAGAACTGACACTGGGCCCAGCTTGCCTACCTCCAAAGCCAGCGCTCCCTTGTCAAACAATACTGTGGCCTGGGGCTTTCTACTCTTTGGGCCCCAATGTCCTAATCACTAAAATGATGACAATTGGACTCATTGAATAATTAATTCAGTCATCTCCGACTCTTCATGACCCCATTTGGGGTTTTCTTGGCAAAGATCCTGCAGGGGATTTCAGTCTCCAGCTCATTTTATAGATGAAGAAACTGAGGCAAACAGGGTGAAGTGACTTGCCCCGGGTCACAAAACTAGTATCTGAGGCCAGATTCAAACTCAGGTCTTCCTGACTGTACCACCTAGCTAATTGGACTATTAGATAATCTCTGACAGTCTTTCCAGCTCTGAGATCATGGCAATCCCAGTTAGAATATTACAGGGAGAAGGACTGAAAAACAGAGATTAGAGAGGGGCACTGAAAAACAGATCCATGCACGTGTAGGTTTCTTAATCAAGGTGTTTCCCAATAAGATGAAAGGCATCAGGGACCTGTACTCATTGTGACACAGACATGGGAACCCAAGTACATTGTGTATTATGGAATATAATGAATCTTTCCTTGTCAGGCCCCATCTCATCGTGGCTTCCATATCACTAAGACCTCCAGGCTAATCCTTCCATTAGGAGCCAATTAAAGCTGTGCAAATGTCATTTGTTAGCCATTAAAGCCACATACTCTATCATCACATGACCTAAGATTAAACACCCTTGTTTTCCCTCTCCCAAAATTAAAACATTTCTATTAGGCCAGAACTATTGGGGAAGACAGACCTGAGTCCTAACTGGGGACAGAAGGTCAGAGCTTTGCCTCAGGCCTCCACATGGAAGCAATTGAGGTGGGGGAAGGCCCTGGGAGACTGAGCAGGAGTCAGGTCATTGGCAGTGGGGAGATAAGAGAAGGGAGGGTAATGTACAGCTATACCCCCGTATCCTTGTTCGGCTCCATTTGCCCTTCTCCAACCCTCACCAGACACAGGCAGTACCCTCCCTTAGGCAATGTTCTTTGCACTACTACCACTGCCTGCCCCCCCCCCCCCCCGCCCTGCTCCCACCGCAATTGAGGGTTTTTTTCCCCTCATTCAATAAATTTACTACTCATGCTTCTAAGGCAGATATAATAATCTGAGTTTCCAGGATAGATGGACACAGAGCCATGTAAATTTAGAGGATCCTTAAGAGTTTATCAGAAACCCGTAGCTATTCTCAGGGTTTCTTTAGGGTCCCCCAAACATGAAAGGATCTGAAAAGGATTTGCCAGAGGGGATTTACGGGATGATGCAGCCAATCAGAGGAAGACCTGAGTTCAAATCTGACCTCACACTTATTAGCTATGTGAACCCTGAGCAAGTCACTTAACCCTATTTGCCTCAGTTTCCTCATCTGTAAAATGAGGTGGAGAAGGAAATAGGAAACTCCTGCAGTATGTCTGCCGGACACAACTGAAAAGGACTAAACAATAAGTGTCCAATAGTCACACAGAAGGTGGGGGCAAGGATATGTGCATGAGATAGGGTGTTCAGTGGGCAGAAAAGTTTACAATCTGTACTGCTAGTCCAAGTGCTCACGCTGCTCAGAGTCACCAGATCCCACAGTGTCACAGTGAAAACAAGAACCATTTAGGCCAACTGAGACCCAATGACACTGAAAAACTGGCCTGGAGTCATGCACAGCAAAAATGTCGGAACTGAGGCCGAAATCTTGGATGCATCCAAGTATTAGAATCAGAGAGACATAGAAGGACAGTTCCTTGGGGACAGGGACTGATTATATTTTGTCTTTGTTTCCCAGTGCCCACTCCCAATCCCACATGGCCCAGCACCATAAGGGTATCTGAGAGTTGCTCCTTGAAATTAATTAAGTAGACTCCAATTATCCCACAGATGAGGAAACTGAAGCCTAAAGAAATGACTTATCTAAGGTCACACAGCAAATTGAAGCATTAAGATGACATTCCCAGTTGAGGGATCTTTCCATGCAATTATCCCATAACAAAGGGTTCCTTTTCAGTCATGAACTTTGCACAATTAAAATCAAAAAACATTTTTCATGTGCCTACTATTTATCTGCAAAACACTGTACTGAGCCCTGAGATGTCAAAGATAACAAATGACAAAGGCCTGAGTTCAAGGACCTTTGTCCATTAGCATTTGATTGTAGTAGAAAGAGGACTGGATCAAGAGTCCTGCAATCAAATGCTGCTCCTAACACTAGCAGCGTGACCTTGATCACATCACTTAACCTGACTCTCTCTCTCTCTCTCTCTCTCTCTCTCTCTCTCTCTCTCTCTCTCTCAGTTTCCCCATCTCTAAATTGGGGGCGATGACATATATCAGAGCTACCTCACAGGACTGGTTCAGAGAGCAAATGAAATCATTTCTGTAAAGCACTGTACAATTAATTTTCCAAAGAAATGCCAGCTACTATTATTACTGGAAGGGAGACAAGGTTTGAGTGGAAGGGGACAAAGGAGAGATTGAGGCAAAGCACACTGGACAATGGGAGGAGTCTGAGAACACTGTCAGGGAGACCCAGGAATCAAGGGCTGCTTCATGGGGGAGGGAGCCCCTGAGCTGGGATGGGCAGAGGTGAGGAGGGAGTGCAGGGAGGAGGCAGGTAAGGGGAGGCCAAGTCTGGGGAACAACTGAGCCCCCCATTGTCTGCCTCCTTGGGCTGGGTGTGAAGGGGAGTGATGGAGAAAAAGACTGGAAAACAGAGCTGGCAGTGAGCCTCCAGTGGGCTGTGGTGGGCCCTGCATGCCAGCCTAAGGGCTCATCTTGCCCACAGACCCCTGGGGGCACTGAAGGTGTTGAGCAGAGGGGAGAGACCCTGAAGGGAGGGAGGCCAGGGAGGAGGTCATAGCAATAATCCAGGCAGGGGGGAGGAGGGCCTAACACAGGGGGTGACCTTCAGGCCACCTTGACAGAGAGAGGAAGCCCATGAGGAGCTGAGGAAACAGAACCCCCCCAGCCTGGCATGGCAGCTGGAGGAGTCAAGGCTGAGCCCCCATCCCAGGTGCTGAGGCTTCTTCCTCTAACGAGAATGATCACCAGGACTCCCCCAGTGATGCCTGTACACAACACTGCAATGAATGGTTCCATTGTCAGCTTCCTGGGGTCAGGAAGTGTTTTTGCCTCTCCTTGGGCTTGCCCAGGGCCTAGCCCAGTGCCTGGCACATAGTGAGGGCTTAATAAATGCTTGCTGGCTGCCTGGCAAGGCCTAGGCCTCAGCACCTTCCATGGTCTCTGAGCCTGGAACTGTGCCCTTTGCCCAGCTTTCTCTCAAGAGCTGGAATGGGGTTGTGGGGGGGCCTGGTCTATGCCCACAGTGACTGGGGGCCATCTCAGGAATTAATTACTAATCTCAGGAAGTAAGTAATAATCTCAGGAATAAGTTCAGGCTGCCTGTCCCTCCAGACATTCCCTTGCAGCTTAAATGAAAGAAGAGGGAAAACAGCCGCATGTGATGGTGTTTCAATGGCTGAGCTACTGTAATGCTTTCTATAAATTGGTCTTTAATATGAAAACCAGGGAAAATCAGCCCAGGTAATTAGGTAGTAATAAAGGCCTTGTAACCAGGGCTGCTAATAAAACGATAATGAATCGAAGGCTTAGCAAAATTGAAATGCACACAGTACCAAGACTTGCCACATGATGAGAGGTAGCTGGGGAGGTTGAGGAAGCCCATTCCCTGGCCATTGGCTTCCTAGTAGTGAGTCTTCCAGAGGTCTCCCCCCAGCAAAGTCCTGCTCCAGGGCCTCACTGGGGTGTGGAGGAGGTGCTTACAGAACTTACTGCAAGCCTTATTATTCCCGTTTTCTAGTGAGGAGGGAAATGGCTTACCCAGGGTCCTCAGAGGAGGAAGTTTCAGAGCCAGTATTCACACCCAGGTGTCTCCAGACCCCAGGTCCAGCACTCATCCTACCAGGCCACACTGCCTCCCCAAAGTAATTTACAGGATGGAGCTGGGGGGCGTTGGAGCGGGGGAGGGGGAGGCAGTGATAACAATGTAAAAAATAAATTCTTATTGATATCTCTTGTCTTAAGGGCACAAAGATCCACCCCCATTGCTTCCACTTTCCCTACCCAGAGAATTGCCTCCCATAACAAAGACCTTTTTTTTTTTAAAGAAAGAAATCAGTCAGTCTGCTGGCAGACAATCCTTAAGTGGCAGCCACTGGGCTAGGCCCTGGGACTACAAAGAAAGGCCAAAAGCCATCCCTGCCCACAGGGAGCCTCCATTCTAAAGAGGGGAAGATGTGTAAATATCTTTGCATCTGCAAGATACACATAGAACAAAGCCCTAGAGGGGAAGCTTAGGGAGGAGTCATTAGCAGCTTGTGGGGGCGGGGGGGGGGGGGGGGGGGGGGGGGGGGGGGGGAAGGGGAAAAATCCAGCAAATCTCTCACCACAGGCCAAACTTCTGCCATTCTATGCAGTGCTGCCCTGCTCCAGGCCCCTGGCTCTGCCCAGGAGCAGGGTCTGGTGCTTTCTCCTGTCTCCTCCTGGGGCCACTTTCTCTTGTCTCCTCCTGGGCCCACACTTACTCTTTCTACCATTTGGATTATTTGGAGGGAGGGAGAGGCAGCTCTGTCTCTACACAATGTTGTGGTCATCCTGTCCATTGTTTTCCTGGCTCTGCTTACTTCACTCTGTATCAGGCTTCTCTATGTCCATACTGTTTGTCTTTTCCTACAGCCAGTCAGTCAACAAGCCTTTATTAAGGCCCTACTATGTGCCAGGCACCGTGCTAAGCATTGGGGAGACAAAGAAAGGCCAAGAGACAGCACAGTGATATTCTGGGCCACATTCATGTCCCACAATTCATTTAGCAATTCCCCCCATCAACGGAGATCGAGTTTCTTTCCAGTTCTTTGCTTCAACACAAAGCGTTCTTATCAATATTTCGGTTTATATTCATTCTTTGTTTTTGCCATTCTCCTTCTTTGGAGTAAATGGCTGGCAGGGGACTCTCAGAGCCAAAGGTACGGGCACTCTAGTGACTTTCTTGGTGTGCTCCTCAGTTGCTTTTCCAAAGGTCCACCAAGAATGCCTGAGTGTGGGAGGTGCTACCAGTTAGGTGGAGGGCCCCAGGGGAGGTCTTGTGTAGACTGAGGTGGCTCCTGAGCTGAGCCTGGAAGGGAGCTGGGGATGACAAAGGAGAGCGTTTCAGGCCTGGGGCATGAGGGTGTAAGAAAGGCATGGGCGGGGAACAGAACTGGGCCAAGTTGGCTGGCACTCCATGTGATGGATGCCTTCCCATGGCCCTTTCACCTCTTTGATGCTGTGTGGGGGGCTTTGATGCTTCCAGCTTATGTCTCAGGACAATGCCACGAACTGGAAACGAGTGGCAGTAAGGGAATCCTGGAGGAAGCTGTGGGAAAAAGAAAGAGCCCTGTGGCTCTGGAGGCAGGATCCCTGGCTTGGAATAGGGGCTTGGCCACTACCTGTCTGGGTGAACCTACCAAGTCACTCCCCCTCTCTGGGCCACGGTTTCCTTGGAGAAGTCAGTGAAGGTCCTTGTACCTCAGCTTCCCCATTTGGAAAATGCAAGGCTTGGACTTGCTCCTCTCCAAGGTCTCCTCCAGCTCTGACATTTTATGAAAAGAAAAACAGCCTTGGCAATGACATGGTGGGAGCAGGGTTGGAAGTTGGTGAAATTTGGCACGAGAAACAGGAGGCAGAGAGGATTATCGTCTATCTCAGCCTCAGTATCAGAAAAAAAGACAATGTTTTGTATACTTTGTATACATGAATCTCCCGCATTCACATTTGAGTCTATTGTCCTTCAGAATCTTACAAGTCAGATTGCAAAAACTATGAGATCAGAATATTTCTTGGCCTGAATTACCCAATGGACACATGGGTCTCCTAACTAGAGATCCCCAGGGCTAGTGGGGAGTCGGCCTGGGACCCACCACTTCCCCTTTTATTACCTCTACAAAGGCACAGGCAGGAGCCCAAGGGTCTGGTAGGGGAACAGCAAATAGCCCCTAGGGATGATGCAGAACCAGGAACAGGGACCCTTTCCTCCAGCCCTATGGAGTGCTTTGGAGCCAAAACACCAAAAGTGGAGGGGAAGTGGGAGGGGGAGGTACCGACCCTCTGTAACACTCACAGGAGCCCAACATCTAATAGCAGTTGTGCCCCATTTTCTTGTCCCCCATAAAAGCTGAGAACATCCTCGGAAGGTGGGAAGACTCCTCATGCTTCTGCTTCCACCACTGCCTGTCTTTAAGCACTCAGCCACATTACCAGTTCTAAGACTATTCCCCTTGGGCCGAGAAACTGAAGAACCAGTTTTTAGGGGAGGCAGTCTGGAGTAGAGGATGAAGAGCAAGACCTGGAAAGACTTAGACATTTACTAGCTTTGTAACCCAAGCCAAGTCACTTAAAACCTTCTGAGCCTCAATTTTCACACCTATAAAATGGGAAAATAATGAAGATTATTGAGAGGATCAGGTGAGATAACATGTAAATAAATGTGTATAAAGCACTTTCTAAAGAGTTGTTGTTGATTGAAGGCTTCATGAAAGGAATGAAAACAGTTCAATCAGTCAGTTAACAAGCATTTATTAAGTCTTTACTTTGCGCCAGGCATTATGCTAGGTGCTAGAGATGCTAAGACAAAATCCACACAGTCCCTGCCCTCAAGGAGCTTCCATTCTAATAGGTGAGACAACATGAATAGGTATACATAATATATACAAAATGAATACAAGGTGGGCACAGGGGAGGGGGGGGGGGTCGTGAAAGGCTTCATATAGTAGGTGCCATTTGAGCTGAGTCATCAGAGATTCCAAGAGGCAGAGGTAGGGATGGCAAGCATTCCAGGTACTGGGCACAATCAACCCAGAGAAACAGGGATGGGAGATGGGCTGATGGGAGGTGATGGGAGATATGTACAGAACAGCCAGGAGGCCAGGATAGCCAGATCACAGGGTGTAGGGAGAGGAATGTCACGTGAGAAGGCCAGAAAGATAAGAAAGAGCCTAAAATGCCAGATGAGCATCTTTGTGGCAAAGGGAGTCACTGGTGAGTGGATGGAAGCTGTGATCAGGCCTTCACTTTTGAAAAATGACTTTGGCAGCTCTATGAAGTTGGTTGGAATTTGGAGAGGCTTGAGGTAAGAAGACTATTGCAATAGTTCAGCTTGGAGGTGATGAGGCCCTGGACTAGGATGGTGGCTGTGTAAATGGAGTGTAAATGGGTGGATGCTCAGTGTAGAAATGTTGTGAAGTCATGTATAACCTATATCAAACTGCTTGCCTTCTCAATGGGGAGGGGGGAGGGAGGAAGGGAGAGAACTGGAACTCAGAGTTTTAAAAACAAATATTAAAAATTGTTTTTACATGTAATTGGGGGAAAATAAAAGTTTAAATTTAAAAAAAATGTTGTGAAGACGGCAACTGGTTGGATATGGAAAGCGAGAATAAGGAGATGAGGATAACAAATCTGGGTAATTGGGAGGGTGGTGATATCCTAACCGGTAAAGAGGAAGTTTGGAAGACGGGTAGGTTTGGGGGAAGGACAATGAGTCCACTTTGGGACATGCTGAGTTTCAGTGTTTCTTGGGCCTCCAGTTAGATCTACTGGGTGGTTGGTGATGTGGACCTGGAGCTCAGGAGACAGACTAGTGATGGATATAAAAAGAGTCATCTACACAGAGATGGTAAGTGAACCCATGGGATCTGATTAGGTCAGCAAGAGAGACAGTGTAGAGAGGAAAGAGAAGAGGGCCTGGGACAGAGCTTTGGGGATATCCACAGTTAAGAGAGTAGAAGATGGATGATGGATTAGCAAAGGAGACAAAGAAGGACTGGTCAGATACCTAGGAAGAGACCCACAAGAGCAGCATCACAAAAACCCAGAGAGGAGAGAATATTCAGGAGGAGAGCATAGTCAACAGTGTTGAAAGCTGGAGAGGAGACAAGGAGTATGCAGATAAAGAAGAGGCCATCGGATTTTGGAATTGAAGAATCTTTGGTAACTTTGGAGAGAAAGGTTGCAGTTGAGTGATTAGATAGGAAGCCAGAATAGATGGGGTTGAGCGTCTGATGTGAGGAAGGAGAGGCACCATGGCTTTACTTTTTCCTCATCCCCATGTTTTACACCTTGTGGCCATTGCCCTCTGTCAGGAGGTGGGTAACATGCTTTATCATTGGTCCTCTGGAGAACATGATTGGTCATTGCATGGATTAGAGTGCTTAAGTCTTTCAAAGTTGCTTGTCTTTACAGTGTTGCCATCCTTGTATAGAGTTTTCCTGGTTCTACACATTCATTTGCTGTCAATTCATACTGGTGAATTCATATGGATGTCAATTCATCCCCTGAAATCCTCTCTTTCATCAATAATAACACATTATACTCATATGGCACAATTTCTTCAGCCATTCCCCAGTCGGCAGGTTTGAGACAGAGAAGGGGAGGAGATAGCAGGGATGATAGAATTGAGTGGGGGCTTTTTACAAATGTGGGAATTCATGGGCCTGTATGTATTCATCAGGCTATGAGAGTAAAGATTCGAAGCAGGGAGAATGATGATACATCATTCTACTAGAGCAGCTGAGAGGGAATAGATGAAGGGTTCAAGTAGTGGGGCTGGCCTTTGCCATGAGAAGGGTTCCATTTTTATCAGATTTTTATCAGAGAGAGCAAAGGAAGTAATGGGGGGGTGAATTCAACGAGCTGTCAGACAAAAAGTGATGAGAGATTCCCCAACAGGTCGCCTCAGTTTGTGCCATCAGTAAAACCTGCAGGGAGTGCCCCCTTATGTTTCAATGAAAAAGAACCAAGGAAAGGAAGGAGACCCTCTAGCCAGCTGGTAAAGCATTTATTAAGCACTGTTTGTCAGGCACTGTGCTAAGTGCTGGTGGTACAAAGACAAGCAAGCTAGACTATCCCTGTCTTTGAGAAGCTTACTTTATAAGACAATATATGAGGAAGAGCTGGGAAAGGGTCCCCAAGGTATGGAAGCAAAGACCTGGTTTCAGGAAAGATAAAAAAAAAAAAAACCAAAAGAAAACATCGGAGCCAAGGCACGCAGGGTCAGAGTCGAAGGTTCTGGGGGAAGGAAATGAGGATGGTGGCTGGAGTGGAGATGGCAGGAAGGTCATCATTTCTCCAACCAAGTTCTGTGGCACTCATGTTCCATGCCAAGTGAAGAGAGTGGCCCTAAGGACACTGGGCTACCTCCATTTGAATTCTTTTAAAAATAAATTTTATTGATGCTCTTCTTCATGTATTTTTATTGACACTATTTTTACATCACCTCCTTTTCCTATTGCATACCTCTTCCTCCCCCCTCACAGAGAGCTATACCCTATAATAAGGGAAAAAAGGCAAAGGGGAAAAATGCACAAACCTAAAGATGGTGGATTTAAAAACAATGCTGTCTCTTCCCAATGAGTGTCCCTCCCACACCTCCTTTATAACAAAGAAGTAGAGATAAGGGACATTTGTGTAATTCTGCACCTGTAGTCCACCATCTCTCTGCCAGCACCATTTTCCTTTAAAGTTACTAAATGTAGAATTATGTATGATCAACAAAGCGACCTCTCCAAATCTAATGGTCTTTGCTCAATCCCACTTTTTCTTGAACTCTCTTCAGCCTTTAAAGGCCTCTACAGCCAATTAAAGAGCCCCACATTCACCACATGGTAAGCCACTAGAATCATTGTCAGAATGTCTACTCACGTTCCACAGTTTTTCTAAAGGTTCTATTTCCTTTACGGGTCAAGTCAAGTCTTTATGAACCCCAGGTTAAGAACCTCTGATCTAGTCCAACTATCTGTGTGACCCTGAACAAGCCAATCAAAACCACTGTGCCTTACCTTCCTCATTTGTAAACTGAGGAGGTTCAAATTGATGGCGTCCAAGGACCCTAAAACTATGATCCTATGACCCTGTGAAATGGGAGCCGCAGAGAGGAAAGTAAATGGCCCAAAGTTACCCAAAGAAAGCTTATTCAACTCTTACTTGGAAATGAAGCTGAGCTGAGGTTGAGTCAAATGGAGTCCAAAATCTACCAGACTCGCAGAACATCAAACCTAGAAGCAAGCTTAGAAATCACCTCATCCAACCCCCTCATTTGACAGAAGAGGAAACTGAGGCATAGAGTGAGTCTCAAAGGGCCAAGCAGAACCCGGGTCTTCTAACTCTCAGTCCAGTATAGGTAAAGTTAGGAGCAGCCTCTGACCACTCATATAGTGCATTGGTGGCATGGGGGAGTCATAAGGAAGCCTAGATGTACTGTCCAAAGGCTTGGGTGGAGTGTCAACACTGCCATGTGCTAACTGTGTGACCTTGGGCAACTACTTACTTCACTGTCTTGGGGCCTCTCAAATGGGGGATGAGATTTCAGCTATGTCCCTCCCATTGTTAGATTTCTAAGGAGACTGCAGACCACCTCCTTTTGTACAGGGTGAAATGGAAGCTCATAGAGCTCCTAGGACTTGTATAGCGTCACACAGCTCAGAAGCAGCAGAGTTGCAATTTCAAGCCAATTCCTCTGACTCTCTGGGCTTTGACAGGGCCATACTACACGACTCCCTCGTCTCTCTTGGCCCCAGCCCTCACAGGTTCCCCTTTTCTTACAATGTTGGGATGCTAGAGCTGGAGCAAACCTTAGAGATCACTGGTCCATTGTCCTCACTGTACAGGTGAGGAAACTGAGACCCAAAAGATGAAGACATATGCTCGAGGGTCCAGAACTTGTGAGAGGTGGAACCAGGATGAGGACCCAGGCCCTCTGACTCCAAATCCAGTGCTCTTCCCTCACTCTGTTGCTTTGGTCTCCCCAGTACCTATACAGTGCCTAGCATGTAATGATGTTTCTTGGATTGTAGGGATGGTGTTGACTCCCTGCATGGGAGCCAAGTCAGGCCCAGAATCTACAAGCCAGGCATGCAAGTTGGGGGCAGAAGGTACCCTCTCTTTGAATGGCTATGGATCCCTGAGCTTCTACCTTGAAACCCCCCACCTCCCAAATGCTGCTCTAGGTACAAGAGAAGCCGCCTCACTGTGTGCTTCTCGTCCTCCATTGACTTTGGCTAACAGCCCAGTCATCACTTGGAGGCCCCCACTAGCTGTGGGGAGGAGCAGCCTCTCTTGCCAATGACTTGTGGTCTTGAAAAATGACCCTCATTGCAGAATCAGAGCTGGAGAGTTAGAAGGGACCTCAGTGGCCATCTGGTCCAACCTGTACACAAAGGGAATGCCAACTCTACCACACCTGACCAGTGCTCAGCCAGCCTCAGTGGTGGGTGGCAAACTGGGCAGAAATCACAGTAATTCTTCTCAATAAGAAGTTTAATACAGACCAGATGTGCAGAGGTGTAGGGGAAGACCCCAGAGGGAGACTGGACTGTATAAGAAGGAGACATGGGAGGCAGGATTCACAGGCTCAGGGCCACCTTCCCAATTCTGTTAGAAAGAAGAGAACAAGACTTCTGAACAATTAGGGCTGGGTCCCAAAGTGGACGGGGATGCCTTGGGAAGTAGTGAGTTCCCTGTTCCTGGAGGACTTAGAGCACTGCCTGGATGTTTGCTCAATACAGATGATGGCAGCTGTGGGCTGGAAGAAGATGGCCTCTGAGGTTCTCTCCAATGTGGAGAGTGACCAGTAGAGAGGACAGTGGGATCAAAGATTTAGAACTGAAGGGAGCCGGGGAACTTGGAGGTCATGGAGGCCAATCCCCTCACTTTCCACATGAGGGACTGGAGGCCCAAATAGGAGAAGTGACTGGGCCAGTGTCACACTAGGAGTAAGCTGCAGATGGCAGATTCAAACCCGGGTGCTCCCCCTGCCCATCAGGCACTCTTGGCACTGGGTCGGTGGGTTGGGGTCCAACACAAAGTACCTTCTTGAGATGGGCTGCCTTCTTTGAAGGACCCTGGTCTAAATCATGGGGAGAAGGGGCAGACAGTGCCAAAGCGATACAGAGGCCCAGGAGGGGAGCTCCTGAGACATCGGAATGGTCTCTGCCTCCTGGTCCCATGACAGGAGAGACAACTGTCAGCCCTTCTCAAGAGAAATAGCACCTTGGCTGTCACCCCCATCTGGTGCTTATTTTGGGAGCCTCAGACCACTCAGATTACTGCAGGCAGGCCCCTCGCCCCTCAATTTCCCCTCCAATAGAAATTCTTCCGCAGCCACTCAGCTAAAACATCTCTTCCAAAAGTCACTGCTGACCTCTTGGGAGCCAACACCAAGGGGCTATTTTCAGCCCTCCTTTTCTCTGCCCTTTTCTGGAGTTCTGCCTTCCTTCTTGTACCTCTCCCCTCCCTGGCCTGGTGGGACAGGTGCTCTCTTGAGCCTTCTCTCTGCCTCCCCTTCCTGCCCCCCCCATAGCCCTTGGCACGGGAGGCCTCCTCTCCCCTCTTCCTTTGGCACAGGTCCACTTCTCCCTCTCCCTTGCAAATAGCCTTGGTTCCCACGGCCTTTTCACTTGTCTCCGTGAGAAGAACCCCAGATCTGTCTGTCTGTCCCCCTGCCATGCTCTGATCTGTCCCATGTTCTGCCTCTGCCCGTTCATCGGCTTGCTGGTCCACCTCCACCATGATGGCACCAAACACCTCCCATTCAGCACATCCCCAGCTGGACTCATCCCCTACCCCCAACAAGCTCAGCTTTGTCCTCGTGCCCCCCGTATCTCAGCAGTCATACTGCCTCCTTTCCCTTCCCCTGGCCAGCCACTACCTTCTTTCTGCCCGTCCTCCACACTCCCCTTACCTCCTGCAGTCCTTTCTCCCCCCATTCCAATCCAGCCTTCATGCCATGGCCAGGTTCAGCTTTATAAAGCACAGCTCTGATCACCTCTTTACCCTCCTTCTCAAGAATCTGCAATCTCCCCAATTGCCTAATTGGTCTCCTGGCTTCCAGTCTCTCCTTGCACGACGCTGCCAAAAGCATCTTGCTAAGGCCCAGTCCCTAGCGCAGGCCTTTGGGCTTCTCCTTGCCTCAGAGAGAAAGCACACACTCCTCAGCCCAGCACTGAGGCCTTTGGCTCCCTTTGTCCTCTCTCTTTTTCCTTTCAATAGGGCTTTTCATTGATCTCCCTCTTTTCGATGACAAGCTTTTGCATTACCCAATTCCCTTCTTAGCTCCAGTTCACAAGACTTGCCTTCACAGACTCTATACTCCAGTCACTCGGGCCTACTAACTACTCCCAGAACTCAACACCCCCTCCTCTGCATCTACCCATTGGTCCAAGGAACAAGGCCATGCCTAGAATGCAGCTTCTCCTCATCTCTGCCTCCCAAATCTTTGGCTTCCATTGAGGCTCAGATCAGACGCCCCCTCGGCTGTAAATCTTCCCTCCCCTTCCCAGTCATTCCTGCTTCCCTTCTCTTCCTCAGTGTCCCTTATTTGTCTGTCTGCACAGTCCATACCCCTGGAGAATCTCAGCTCTTTGAGGGCAGGGACCTCTTTGATTTTGGTCTGTGTGGCTCTAGCATTGGGCATCAAGGGCACTTGGGGTTGAATCGATTCGAGAAAATGCAGACAGGTTTGGGGTACACGTGGGCCTAAGAGAAGGGATGCCATTTTGGCCTCAACAGCACAATCGAAGCCAGTATCCAAGGTGAATTCCCTGGCCTAGGACTCCCTCATACCCGAGGTCCCTGGCCCCTAGGGCTCTAGGCAGATTGGACTTGGGATCAGAAGTGAGACCTTCCAGCCTTGCCTCCTGGGAAGAGCCACCCAGCCAGGGTCAGGGCCCTGGGCTCTCTTTCTTGGCCTGCTCCTGGGGCTGAGTAGCTCTGGGGCCCAAGGAAGGACACTCTCAAAGTAGGGAAGTAAGTTTTCCAAGGCTGATCAAGCAGTGGGTGGCCAGAGGTGGGAGCTGAGGGAGGCTTCCTAGCCTAGGCTCTTTGTGCTCCAACTCCCTGGTCTGGCTAGTCAGTCTCTAAGAGGATTTAGTTCCAGTCCTGGGGTTCTGGTCCCCTTCTCCATTACAGGATCTCAGCTCACTGGAATTCTCCAGGGCCCAGGCTTGTCCAGCTGACAGATCAATCAATGATCAGGTGACAGATGCATTCTCTCCATCTACCCAAGTATCCCAAGCATTGGGAGCAGATGATCCCAGGCTAAATGGAGCCCTTCACATAGCCAGGACCAGGGAAACAGGCTACAGTCGCCCCCAGAAAACCTGTGAGAGTGTGAGGGGCCCACAGCAGCCCTTTGCACACAGCAGGAGGGGCAAGTTTCCATGACGGATTCAGTAACTGCCAACAAAGGCCAGAAACAGGTATCAAGTGTCTGATTCCAGAGAACAAGTGTTGAGCATGGTGCCAGGGTCACGAGCGGGGAGGGGGCTCCAAGAGTGGTCTTTGAACCCCGTGAAGCCAGAGAGAGAGTCAAGGCAACTCAACAAGCCTTCAGGAAGCCCTGCTCTGTGCTAGGCATCCTGTTAGGTGTTGGGGAGCACAAAGAAAGGTATCACACAACAAGCCCTACCCACATGGAGCCCATAGTCTAAGGGGAGACAACAGGCAAACAGCCAAGTACATACAAAGTGGGGGCTGGGAACACGGGCGATCACCCCCAGAGAGAAGGCCTTCCTGTGAAGAGAGACTGGGAAAGACTTCTTGCAGAAGGTGGGGTTTTAGCTGAGGGCCACTGGGAGGGAGAGCACCCCAGGCGTGGGGCACAGCCAGGGCAAAAGCTCAGAGTCAGGAGATGGAGCGTCTTGAGTGAGCAACAGCCAGGAGGCCAGTGTCACTGGGTGGTGGAGTACATGGAGGGGAGAGGGTAGGTTAGCAAGGGCTTAAAAGCCAGCCAGGGGATTTTACAGCAGATCTCAGAGCTAATAGGGAGCCACTGGAGGTCCCTGAAAGGGACCGTCATGGAGTGGGGGGAGGGTGAGATTGTCAGTCCTGAGCTTAAGGAAGATCACACTGACAGCTGAGGGGAGGGGGGACTGAGGGAGGAGAGACTTGAGTCACAAAGACCAACCAGCACCTACTTCTTAGTGGTGTTGTGAGGATCCAGTGAGAGAATATTTGTAAGCACCTAGCGCAGTGCTGGGCATACAGCAGGCACTTAATAAATTCTTCTTCCCTTCCTTTCCTATCCCCTCTTAAGCCATGTTCCAATAATCCTGTGACAAACGAACGAATGAATGGGTCTAGTGACTAGGCATCCAGGTAGGACGACTGTGCCTTGGAAGCCTGGGCCAATCCTCGTGATGCCAGCTGGTTAATGAGAGTTTCCATTGGGTTTCCAAAAGGATGGAAAATAAGTGGGATGAACCCCCTCCCCAGGAGAGAGCCTGCTGACATCAGCTGGGGTGTCCCCAAGCTGCTTGATGGCCTGCAGGGGAGTCAGGATGAAGAGGAGGGAGGCGCCTGGTCTGCCGGAGCTCCTACAGGGGCCATGGGTCAGAGCTGGCCTCCACAGGCAGCAGCATGGCCACCAGACCATCTAGTCCATCCCTGGTGTGCAGGGGAGAATCTGGCACCCATAAAGCTCAGCTTCAGGGACTGGAGTGGCCCTCAGTTGGGGCACTGAGTGTCTCCTGGGCCAGAGAGTCAGGGAGATTTCAGAGAGGCTCCAATCTGGCCTCAGAGCAGTTGTAGCAGGGCACAGGCAACTCAGTTGCAGGGCAGTGACTGTGACTCCCGCCCATTAGGGCTCCCTTGAGATTAAGCCATGGGAGAACACCTGCCTGGGCAGGAGTGTCAGGGCTGGGTTGGGGCGGCTGCTGGGCAGGCCAGGCCAGAAAGCTTACTAGTCAAAGGGCCCTGTGTGTGCATATTTAGTGGAATGGGCCCAATGCCCAGAGGGCAGTGAGTGGCCCATGGGCAGGATATGCAAGTAGTACTGTAAGTCCAGTGGGCAAATGCTCCCCGTCCAGGAATTCTGTGGCAAGAGAAAGGGGGCAAGCTGGGCAGCGTGGGCAGAGGAAGCAGGCCAAGGCTGGCATGAGGAGAGCCCAGCCACACCACAGGAACAGACAGGCAACAAAGCCAGAATGAGCAGGCCAGTTGCAGTCCCTGGAGACCTAAAGGCAGCAGGAGGGACCAGGGGGGCAGAAGGGGAGGCCAAAGAAAGCAGGCTGAGGGCAGGGCTCAGGCACTCAAAGCAGGCAGAAGAGAGGAAGGGCCTGGGAGGAAGCAGCCTCCCACCTGGGCAGGCAATGGCATGTGGGCTGGGAGGGAAGTTGGGGGCTACCACCAGCACAGAGGCTGCCTGCCCCTTGGGCTGCTCTTTGACCCCCTGCTGGGGGAGAACCACCAAGGGCTGGCAGCTGTGAGTGAGCATCCAGAAAGAATCAGGGACTCACTGCTCAGCTCTCCAAGGGGGGTCAGAGCAGCTGCTGGGGGCACAGGGTCTAGTCTGGCTGGTGGGGAGAGCAGAAAATCCAAACCAAACCACATGCCCATTAAAACTGTGACCTCTAGATGAACCCAAGCCAGGACCCAGCTTTCCCTCCTGAGCTTGAGAAGGGAACCATGGTTGATTTTCCCGCAGGCCAGGAGGAGAGGGAGTGAATGATCTGGTTCTGGTACTGGGCAGGACACCATCAATTCCTGGGCAGCCTTGGGCCCAGCTTCTAAGGCACTTGCAGTGGGGTCAGCCCAAACAGGAGGCCTTCCTCTGGGCAGAGCCACATGACTCAGGGATGGGACTCTGGCTTCTGTTGCCTCTTAGCCATAAGGGATGGGACATGGCCATTGGGTTCCTGGTCAGGGTGGGCACAGTCCTCATCAGTGTGGTGGCATGGGAAGACCAGTCAATTCAGAGTCAAAACACCTGGGTTTCAATCCTGGCTTTGCCACCTACTCCCGGGGTGACCTGAGGCTCTCTTCTGGGCCTCAGTTTCCTCTTCTACCTTTCCTGTCCAAGAGGACAGGAATAACTTAGAATAACTAAGAATAACTTAGTCCCTGACACACTGACCCGGTGGCATGCCTCCTCTCTGTTCTTCCCCCAAAGCATTCCTCCTCCATTAAATAAGGGATGTGGACACAATGGGCTCTTTTCATTCCCAGTTGTAAACCAAGCATCTCCAGGATCCTCTCCCCAGTGCCTCCTTTCCACTGGACAGCCCACCTTTTCAGGAAGGGAAGAGAAGCACTGGGTGGAGTTCCTTGATTGAAGCTCTCTCAAAAGTGTATATTCTCACCCAAGACCAGGAACCTAAGGGTTAGGCCTTGGATCCTGGCACATCCCTGGTAGGAGCCACAAGGCAGGAGCAGGTCGACTGGCTTGTGGGCCCGAGGCTGGCCAAGCAATGTTGCAGAGCTGTCCACAGCTGCCATTCTTTCAGAAGCTCAAGCAGGCCCAGGGGGGCCTCCAGCCTAGGGCTCAGGCACCCCGTTGAGGGGATCCAACTGAAATCATCTCTCTTGCATGAGCTCTGGCCCACTGGCAGGTGCTACCTAGTCCCTTAGTGCCTAGGCACATAGCACAGCCTGCAGGCACCCACCTCCAGGGGGTTATGAACCTGGAAATTGCTTCTGGAAGTCCAAACGATGGGCATTAGATCAGGTGTTCTCACAGAGACAACATTATCACAGGGGCCTATGATTCTGACTAATGAGTCTAAAACCTGATTGATGGTCAAAATGACCATAGATGCCATATTTAATAAAAGTGAAATGATTTACACTATAAAGCACAAAGCTTTCTAAGTCTATGTAAGATGAATGGGACCAGGAAGTACAACAACCAACCCCATCCATTTAATTCAAGAGACACAGAGGAAGACCCTGCACCCCGTCCCTCCCCCAGTGTATTGGGTAGACCTCAGGGGGAGGGGAGACTGATAGAAAAGGATGGGCTAAAGTTGTCCAAGATTGGCAGACATGGATGAGTAATACAAACTGCTTCACTGGAGGGAGGACCCCAGTGCATGCGATTACAGACACCCTCCAAGTATATACAGGGTGTCCCCAAAGTCTGAGTGCCATCTTAAGCTTTACTGCCCTATAGAATAGGAAGGACCCCCCGAGAGGGGCTAGGTCCCAGTAGACAGGGCTGGGGTTTTGTCCATCACTTAGAGGAAATAGCATGGGACAACATACCGCCCCCCCCAAACACATACACACATACTCACAGATATCCCAGAAGCCAGTGAGACCTGAGGAGGAAGGTTGTAAGGATGGCCAAGAGCCAGGGAGAGCCCCAGGAGAGGAGCTGGGTAGGAGGACAGGGCTGGGGGAGACTGCCCAAGGCATGAATCTGTGCCATGGCGGGGAAGGGGCAGTCAGATAGGCTTTTGTGCGCAGACGAGTGGCACCAGGAAATCACCCACCTCACTGGACCTCAGTGCCAGCAGCACACTGGGCCAGCTCAGAGGGCCACGAGTGAACACCCAGGTCCTTGGCAGGCAGAGGAATGGGGGAGCTGTTCTATAGAACCCCCCTTTGGAGAAGAAGGGCTCCTCAGTGCCATCCTGTTTGTGACTAGAGCTTGGGCAATTACAGAGAAGCTTTTCTCATTTGAACAACTTAATTATTTCATTAAAGTAAAGCGAGTGTGAGGCAAGAACCTTTTTCTTGGGGAAATAAACATGCTTGGATGGTCCAGGAAGTGAAGGGAGATTGTGGACCAAGGGAGGAGCCGGCAGGGGCTCCAGGCTTGGCAAAGAGGGGAGCTGGAAATGGCGGCTTTGTGGAGGGGGGTACGAGAGTGCCTTACAACGGGGGGCCACAGGGTGCCAGGAGAGGCTCATGAGGTCTCTCTTCTCAGGCGTCTCCTCAGCCAGCCAGCCTGCCAGGCATGGCGCCTGGATGGGATCAAAATGTCATCCCAACAGCCGCTGTCCCTGCCTCTGGTGAGCTAGTTCATGGGGCCAGAGCATCATCTAATAGAGTTCTGGGCCCCAGGCTGCGGAGGCCTGTAGGTCATTGCAGCCGTATCCAGATGGGGTGGGGGGAGCCCCCAGGGTGCATGCAGCCCCCCTCCCTCCTGGGGGCTCCCACTGGATTGTGCATTGAGCTGTCTGACCTGAGACATCTGAATCCACGGGGCTCCCAGCCTTCTCTCCTGCTCACTATTCCCCAGCCAAATAGACTTGTGGCTGCAGGGAAGCCTCTTGCTCCTTTTCAATTCCACAAGCTCATTGAGAGTTGGGGGCTGTGGGTGGGAGGGGAGTGGAAAAATCCCAGAGGAATGGGGAAGATATCCCTTCCTCCTCATTTCTATCCAGTCCTTCAGAAGGTGAGGAGAAGGAGGAAGAAAGGAAACAATTATTGAATGAGAGCCTACTACATAACAGGCAGTGTGCTAAGCACGTTGCAAAGATCTCGGTTGATCCTCACAACTATATGAAGTAGGTGCTATTATTATACCCATTTTACAGTTTGGGAAACTGAGGCAAACAGAACTTAAATAACTTGGCCAGGATCATACAGCTGGTATCTGAGTGTGAATATGATCTCAGGTCTTCATGATATCAGGCCCATTGCTCCATCCACTGCCTCTGGGAAGAGTTGAAGGGGGTAGGGGTAAAGAAGGGAACAGGAAGGAGATGGGGCTGCTCTAGCATTTGGCCCCTACTCCAAAGTATAGCACACACTATAAAATACAACAGGCCTCTGCCCATTCATGGCCCAGTCCCTCAAGCTACAGAATTTGATTTTCATGGAATCTCAGAGTCGGGAGGTATCTTGGCCTTCATCCTTTCTCCTCCCTTCACTTGAAGTTGCCTTGAGTGGTGCCATGGGAGGAGGTGGGCAGCTAGAGTACCTGGAATTGAATTTTGCCTCTGGCATTCATGAGCTGTGTGACCTTGGGCACTAAGGCACAGGCCTTGGTGTTCTCATGTAGAACAGACTGGCTGAATCCCACCCCCACCTCCCCAACATCCCTGTCCCAGTGACTTGGAAAGCTCCACTTCTGGGCCCTAGGAGGGAATTTCCCAGGCCACTGGCTGCTCCTTCAAGATGGTTGAAGAGGACCTTTGTGTCAGGCCCCAGAAACACTCTTCTGTTGCATTGCTTTCTGGGCACTGAGGTTCCTGAGCTTTCATGGGCCCTGAGGCTCCATGGCAACTTCAGGTCAGACATTCACTAACTCTGAGGTCCCCCCTTCTGTTGGGGCCCATGTCTGGCTCCTACTTTCCTCTTTCCCCTGTGTCTCCACATACTCCAGATCACAAGAGCACAATTTCCTAGGAGTGATTTACAAGGGACAAGAGAATATACAAAATCAGAAATAATACTCTCTAGGCCCAGACTAGTGGGGTAATTAACTTTGAAGCTGTCCTTTCTAGCAACAGTCCCCTGAAAAAGCTCTGGTTTGACTCTCCCAACCCTGCCAGGCATCTTCCTGGATCTCTTCTCCCCTTCTTGGTTAGCCTCCTGGAGAAAGGTTTCTCCAGTCAGTGCCTCCATTTCCCCTCCTCTGACTTTCTTCTAAAGCCTCTGGAGTCTGACCTCATAATTCCATTGAAACTGTTCCCAGTGATCCAAATCTCCAATGATCTCTTAATTGCCAATTCTAAGGGCATTTTCTCAATCTCGTCTTTCTCGACCTTTGACACTATTGATAATCCTCTTCCCCTGGACACCCGTCTGCTTTCTAGGTCTTTGAGACTCTGCTCTCTCCTGCCTGTTGGATGACTCCTCATTCTCCTCTGCTGGGTCTTCATGCGGGCCACGCCCACTAACTATGAGCATGCCCCAAAGCTCTTCTCCCTCTGTATGATTTGGCTTGGTGAGCTCATCAGCCCCAGGGTTCAATGACTGTCTCTGTTCAGACAGCTCTCAGCTCTCTGTATCCAGCCGTCTAACCTCTCTCTTGAGCTCCAGTCTTGTATCACTGACTGTCTCTTGGCCATGTGGATGTCCCATAAGCATCTCGAACTCAGCATGTCTAAAACTAAAGCCAGCTTTCCCCATAAATGCACCCCTCTTCCAAATGTCCCTATCTGGACATTCTGGAAGTGGGCACCACCACCCTCTCAGAGGTCCTGGCTCACAACCTGGGTGTCGTCTACCGCTCCTCTCTTCTTCTCTTCTCTGACACTGTCATCACCCCAGTGCAGACTCTCGTACTAAGGCTGAGCCTATTGCAATAGCCTGCTGCACTGGTAACTAAGGTGGGGCCAATGAAGGGAGGTCTGATTATATCTTCGCTCCCAAGTAGGCCCAAAACCCCTAGCTACTAGGTGGTAAGCCAACGTGGGCATGAAGCCGCCAGGGTCCTAAGGGGACTTTCTAAGACCAGAGCCAATAGTAAGAGCTTAAGTACTGGTCACTCAGATGACCTTTGAGGATAAAAAGGGAAGACAGAGCTATTTACTTAGGGCTCTCACTCTTGGCGGAGTGCTGATGTGGAGACTCTGGGCAGCTGTAGTTAAGAGCCCTCCAGCTTGTAAACCTGAATGTTCGTACTTTGTTAAACTCTGGTAACTGTGCATTGAGATTTGAATCAGACAAGGTCTGTCTGTTAATGTTTGTAATTTGTTTGTATTCGCTCTGAAGTTCAGGGTGCTGGCTTTTTCCCCTGAACTAAGTGAATGATATTTGTATGCTGATTAAAGTAAGATTGTTAACCCCTTAACATTGCTTTCCTTAGTAAAGCAGATCACAAGAACCTGGGCTTGCAGTTCTGTGTGCTGGTTGTTGTTGGTTTTACACAACCACAGTAACTGCTAGCAAGATTGTTGAAACACCTGCTGGCTGGTCTCTGTTCCTCAAACCTTTCCCAGCTCCAGTCTGTCTTCCATCAAGCTTCTGAAATGATATTCCTAAAGCACCAGTCTGACTATGTCACTCCCCTTCTCAATAACCCCCGGTAACTCCCTGTTGCCACCAGAACCAAATATAAAATCTTCCATTTGGCTTCTAAAGTCCTTCCCAACCTCAGGCCTTCCTACCTTTCCAGTCTTCTTATACTTTACTCCCTTCCACATTCGTTTCTGTCTATTGTCCCTGGCTTTGCCATCTGAATCCCAGTACAATAAGTCAGCTCCCTGTTCCATAGCATAGCCATTCAAGTACCTGAAGATAGTTATCTAGGCCAAATAGCCCCAATGAAATGTGCATATTAACCTCTAAATTCACAAAAGACAAGCCCTTCCATTTGGTCTGGTCCCTCCCTTATCTTGCTCCCCTCTAGCTCTACCCCACCCCCAGGTTCAGGGTTCAGCCTTTGCTTGGCTGTGCCACATGACTTCCAACCTTCCTACTCCCCTGGGTGCCATAGGTCTTCTCAGGCAGAGGGGTAGACAAGATAGCCTCTGTGGTCTTTTCCAGTTGTATATCTATAAGCTAGGGCCCTATACTTCACTTTTAGAAATGATTCAACCAGAAAGTTGTAGAACGAACTCCCCTTTCCTCCTAAGAAATTTGTTCTCCCAGAAAAATGGATCCCTTCTTGTTCTAACACCAGACCTAGACACCAGTAACATGAAAGGCAGCCAGGACGGTGGAATTCCCACGCCTGAAGAAAGCCATGAAGAAAACCTCAAGCTGAGCATTCCTATTTGGAAAAAATTCCTGCAACTCTTTAGTAGGGGTGAAACCTTTTAGGGCAGTGTGGACACCCCACCGGGGCTGCTTGGAGAGATTAGGCAGAGTCCCAAAGCTTATGGAGCTGAGTCTTCAACTTAGCTCCAGAAACCCATGGAGTCCCTTTTATTAGAAAGATAATCCACTTAGAAAACCTGCCACTCTAAGAACTGGAAATTGAGGGGATGCCCATCAATTGAGGAATGGGCAAACAAGTTGTGGTATACGATTGTGATGGAAGACTATTGTGCTGTGAGAAATGATGAGCAGGTGGACTTCAGAAAGACCTCGAAAGACTTACATGAACTGATGCTGAGTGAAGTGAGCAGAACCAGCAGAACATTGTGCACAGTAACAGCTGCATTGTGTGATGACCAACTGTGATAGACTTAACTCTTCTCAGTAATACAATGATCCAAGATGATTCCAAAGGACTCATGATGAAAAATGCTATCCACATCCAGAGAAAGAACTGATGGAGTCTGAATGCAGATCAAAGCATATTGTTTTTCATTTTATTTTTTGTGGAGTTTTTTTTGGTCTGTGTTTTCTTTTACAACATTACTAATATGGAAATATGTTTTGGATGATTGCACATGTAACCTATATCAAATTGCTTATCATCTTGGGGAGGGGGAAGAGGAAGGAGGGAAAGAATTTGGAACTCAAAAATTTTTTAAATAAAAGTTAAAATTGTTTTTATATGTTATTGGTGAAAAATAAAATATGAATTTATCCTAAAGGAAGAAAAAAAAAAGAAAATCTGCCACTAAGGGTTTAAAATGTCTCCATCTCCTGCATAATGCCCTGTTCCCAACCAATGAGATGAGGGCATTTCCCTGGAAACTTTCAGCATGCAGATATCAGTAATTTGGACAATGGAAGGCAGAGCACCCAGTCAGTATTCGCTGCTCATTTCAACCACAACCAGACCATTGGTGCTATTGAGAAACACCAAGTCTTTGGGCCCTATGCCTTTTCAAGCATCCAAAGAGTAAGTTTATCAGGATGGGCTATCAGTTCCTTGACGATAGGGACCACTTACTCATTCACTCACTCACTTGCTCATTCATTCAATAAGCAATCACTGAAATCTGAATTTAGAGTCAAAGGATCTGTGTTCAAATCCTGGCTTGGCCATTGACTAGCTGTATGAGTGATTTGAATTTTTGGACCTTCGTTTATTGCTCTGTAAAATGAGGGGTTAGATCCAAGGACCTCTGAGATCTTATTTATGCACGCTCTGGGCTAGGCTGGAGAAGAAAAACTGGCAATCAATGACCAAGGCATTAAGTCCTGGTTCCATTTCTCCTAGCCATGAGACCTTGGGCATGCCTTTTCATTTTCTGGAGCCTCAGCTTCCTCATCTGTACAATGGAGCTAATAAATTCTTGTACAAAGGAAGTTGAAAATGAGGCCCCTGCCCTCCCAGAGCTCATAATCTAGTAGGGGAAACACGACTCAGACATGAACTACCTGGAAAACAATGACAAGTCATCAGGTGATCAAGAGCAAGCCAAGCTGCTCTCAGCTTCAAATAGTCCTTGTATCAAAAAGCGACACCTGAATGTTGTACTTGAAGGCTCAGGAAGTGCTCTAACACAATGGCGCCTCATTTGAGAGTCGGGGGGTCCTTACCGTGGGGTCCATGGATACATTGCAGAGGATCTGTGAACTTGGGTGGGGAAAAAATTACATCTTTATTTTCATTAACCTTTTTTCCCCTTGAAATGCTGATATAAGATCTTAGGCTGCCCAAGAGGCCTATGACCCAAAAGAAGCTCAAAACCACCAACTGGAGTGTCACTTGGACTCACAAGTTCCTCTTTGGGGACTCAAGTGTCCCCCTCGGAGGCTCCAACTTCCTTGTCATTTGCTTCACTCAGATCACCATCTGGCTGAGACGAGTTTTGGTGACAGTGCCAAGGGCTGAGCAGGGGGGTTCAGCATAAGGGAGGGAAGGAGAAAGAAGAGGAAGGGACCCCTGGAAGCTCTCTCCAGCCTCCCTCTCCCCACCCCCAAGAGCAGCTGTGGCTTTTCCACAAGGAAGGTCATGACTTGTGCTGGCCATCGAGGGAAGCTTGGGTCCAGGGGCTCCTGCCCTCCCTGCCACTGGCTGTGTTTCCATTTGGCCCCTATGTTGTTGGCTGCCTGCTCATCTGAGTCTACAGGTAACAGGGTCAGAGCTGGAAGGGAGCTTAAAGACCCTCAGTCACTTTGCAGATGAAGAAATTGAGGCCTACAAAGGTGAAAGATCAACCAAGTTGGGGAAGGGGCCAAAGGTGCTCCGACTCCTCATCATCCAGTATTCTCTATCCATTGTGCTACCCAGCCATTATTTCTTGGAATTTGATTGGACCTGTGATTTCATTAGTGCAGGATTCCTCTCCTTAGAGGATGACAGAAGTCCTACTGCTTTGAATAGGATACTGAGGTGACCGCTGAGAGCCATACATGTAAAAAGTCCTAAAGATGGAGGGGGGGGGGCATGGACTGCTCAGGTCGAAGGCGACCCACTGGATTTACAAAGGTTCAAAGGCCTAGGTGGGTAGAGGAGCATGGAACCTCAGGCTTCAGATGGCTCACTTTGCAGAAAAGGCAATCAGGCCTAGGGAGGGGCGAGGGGCCGAGTGACTCCCAGTGCTGGGGGCCAAATCCAGCTGCTGCCTCTTTCTGTACATCAGGCCACACTGAAAGAAAGGTTCTTTTAAAATGTCAAATGCCAAAATGTAAAAACTCACTGGCCTCCCTGAAATCAGGTCAGGCCAGGTTTGGCCCTCAGCTGTGCTTTGACCAGCCCTGAATTAGAGCCACACAGTTAGTTAAAAAGGCCTAGGAATGATCAAGGTCACTGAGGTAGCTGAAGGGTAGGGATGAAGCATGGGAGCCTCAAGTATGAGTCACACATGGAACAAAATCAAGGGAGGGAAGGGGGCCACTCAGCCTCAGACTGGTGGGGCTAGAGCAGTCACACAAGTGTGTTCCTCTGCTGCCCTCTGCTGGTCTTCTCACCCCACTGCACCGTCTCCTCCCACCCTGTCCCTCTCCTTCCTCTGCTCTTTCTCCCTTTTCTTCCTCCGTGAGGCCCAGAGAATCAATAGGGCGATGGCTGACCAGGCCCTCTGCTCATGATGCCCAGGAACTGCCTGCCTCCCTGCTTATTCTGGCTCTCCCACTAGCCAGCCCAGGGCAGTGAGGGAACACAAAAGATCAAAGCTAGGAGGGAGCCTCCGCCTCATCCAGTCTGACCCCCTCCTTGTATAGGCTCAGAGGCCCAGAGGAGATTCAGAACCTGCAGGACTGACTCGTGAACCCAGGGCTCCTTACTCCAAGTCCTGCTGAGTGCACAGTATGGCCTGGGGCCTTCTCCCCTCTGGGCCACAATTTCTTCATCTGAAAAATGATGGGGATTGACATGTGTGATCTCTATGGGTCCTTCCCATTCGAATATACTGGCAATACCAGGATAGAGTCATGCCCAGTGAATGATAGCCAAAGTTGAGAGAGAGAGAGAGACTGCAAGACAGCTTCCATGGTACCCATGGGTCTCTTAATCAAGGTTCTCTGACAGGATGAAAGGTGTCAAGGTCCTATATCCTTTGGAAGACAAACATGGGAACCCAAGTACATTGTGTATTATGAACTATACAGAATCTTTCCTTGTTAGGACCCATCTTGGCTTCCATATCACTAAGGGTTCCAGAATATTCCTTCTCTTAGTTACCAGATCCCACTTCTTAGCCATTAAAACCACTTCTCTCTCCTGATGTGGCCTGGAATTTCAGTCCCTTGTTTTCCTTCTACCACAATGAATATATTTCCATTGGGCCAGAGCTATTGGAGGAGGCAGCCTGAGACAGAACTGGGTGTGAAAGGCTGGGGCTTTGCCTCAGGAGCTACATAGATGGGGGCTTCTTCTCTGCAATGGTCTCTGGCCTCACACTTTGTGCTGTCCTGGCCTGAGGCCCTCTAATGACATTGGGATGGGGAGAGAAGGGCCCAAGAGAGCAGGAGTAGGATCATTGGCACTGGGGTGATAGGAAAAGGGAGGCTCCTGCACTATCTATCTCTTCTCCAAACATGGCTGCATCCAGAATTGGCTGTCCTTAGGCCTTCTTACCTGTCTGACCCTTGTGGGTCACCTCCACCCTAGGACTTTGGTGCCACCTCTGGGGGCCTTACAGCTTTCCCTACCAACCTTTCCTTCTTACAACCTCTGTAACTCTTCTTAGGTGGGAGAGTCACCCCTCAGGTCCTAGGTGCTTTCCCACCTGTATGACCCTTTCCCCTCTCTGGGCAACCATTCGCCCCTCTCCAGGCTAGCCTAGGTTTTTCCCCTTTGTCCCTTGGTAGTTTAACAGAAATAAAGGACTTAACTGAGAATGTGGCTCATCTACTGAACAAACCTGCCCTATGAACTTTGGTGAGTCACTTGTCCTCAGTTTTCTTATCTGTCAAATGAGTGGAATGAAGTACTTTACATTCACCCAAAATGCACTAAAGCCCTCTTACAGGCTATGCCATGTGTTGGGCACTAGAGAGACAAAATAACTAAAATGAACCCACTGGCCCTCAAGGAGCGCCATGTCTTAGACTTTTTTGTTTCTGATATTTCATTGGATCCAAGATACAGTTGTCAACTGGGCCACTTGTGCTCAATTGGAAGACATGGCAATGCATGACTCCCCCTTCTTTCACGATGTCAAGGCCAAGGACCCTGCTCCTCCTCCTCTCTTGTGCCTCTACACCCCCCATTAAATACCCTCATGTGGATACCTGAGGCAAAGCCCCAAGCTACTACCCGCAGCTGTGTCTCAGTTCTGCCTTCCGCAATGGCTCAGACCCAATGGAAAAGTATTAACTGAGTGACTAACCAGAGAAGCCTATGGCCCCACTCTACCCGGTTCTAGTTAGAACTCAATGCTGAAATGTTCCAGCAAGTTTGTGATGCAGTATAGTTGTGATTCCACCTTTCTTATCCTGACTAGGCCTTCCCGATTAATTTTTAGAAACTCCACTTTTGCTACTGGTGATCACATTGCCCCAGTGGTGAAGTGCCAACTGTGTGTGAATTTCAAACAGAAGGCATATCCCATCATCTAGCAGAGTGCCCCATGGTACAATGCGGGCCAGGGAAGCCACATTCCGCTCTCTCTCTGACTGAATGGCTGTGAGCATCGAGGAAGCACTCAAACTCATCCTAGGAGGGCCTCATGCCATTCAAACTCTATGTCCAATCTGTGGGGTGTTGTGGGAGAAGGAAAACAAGGGGGTTGAATCCTGGGACATGTCAGGAGAGGCAATGGCTAAGAAGTAAGTTCTGAACCACCTTAACTGGTAACTAAGGGTAGGAATATTCTGGAACCCTTAGTGATATGGAAGCTAAGATGAGATGGGTCCTAACAAAGAAAGATTCTGTATGGTCCATAATACACAATGTACGTGGGTTCCTATGTCTGTCTTCTAAAGGATATAGGGCCTTGACTCTTTGCATTCCATTGGGGAACCTTCCTTAAGAGACCTTTGAGTGCCATAAAGCTGTCTTGAAACATTTTGCCAACTTTTGCTTTTCCTGAACAGCATGGCCAGGATTCTACAGTGCTAAGAACACTGGGAGATCATCCATTTCAACACTTGTCATTTATCAGGTGAAGAAACTGAGGCCCAGAGATGAGAAGGCCCCAGGCCAGAGTACTGTGTAGTCAAGGAGTAAGGAGACCTGGGCTCACAGGTCAGTAATTGAGGTTCAAAAGTATGTGACCATGGGCAGGCCACTGCCCCTCTCTATGCTTCAGCATCCTCGTACGTAAAATGAGAGAGCGGGACGAGATGAGGGTGAAGTTTCGCCCTAGCTCGGATCATCTGAATTCTCTGATTTCCAAGAGATTCAGATATCCAGCTCAAATGCTGTGAAGCCACACTAACTTTTCTCAGTGCCACGGCCCAGGACTCTGAGTTCATTTCTCTCCATGAACTCCAGTGAACTGAATCAAAATACAGAAAAGGAAAGAGTGGGCCAGATAGGGGAAGGACTTGCCTGAGATGATGTGGGTCAAAGTGGCCAAGAATGACATTGGAAGCCAGCAAAATTGCTTCCAAACCCCGTGCTCTCTGCCCTAACAGCCAACCCCCCTGGTAGTGAGCAAGAATGATGGTCCCAGGTTGACAGAAGGGGAAACCAAGGCCCATGGAGGTGGCTACTCAGGGTGAGGACAAGGACTTCTAGCCCAGCAATTGTGATGGTAGCCTTTCCACTGCCCTGCACTGCCTCTATTCCCCAGAGGCAAGCAAGCGCCCCTCTGGGTCTTCAAGTGCATGGAGAACAGGGAACAGAGAATCGGGGCCTGGCTCTGCCGCCAGCAACTTCTTCAAACTTAGGCACGTCCCTTGGCCTCTCAAGCCCTCAATGTCTTCCCATAGGCAATGCTGGTATCGGAAGAGCCCAGGTATGCTTCCTGGGCTTCTCTGGCTGCCATCATTGAAACAGCCTGCTGAGATAAGGAGACAAGCATGGAGAAACTACAGCTTCCTCTCCTCTCTTATCCCCAGGAAAAGAGGAAGAGGAGGAGAGGAGGGAGCAAGGCATGGAGCTATTGGTTCTGTGTCCCTGGATACTCAAAAGTGTTGTTCAACATAATGGCCAGCAGGTGGCAGCAGAGGGCAAAACTGCCAGACCTGAGCTGAGCGCGCGCGCGCAAGCGCACGCGCGCGCACGTACAGACGCACACAAGCATAGCACGTATGGGCACGCACGTAAGCGTAGCACGCACGGCACGCACGCAAGCGTAGCAAACATGGGCGCCCACAGAAGCGCGGAGTCCCCTGAAGCCCACATTGAAAGGCAAACTCATCCTGTCCCTGCTTCCCCTGTGTCCTCCAGGCCCCAGCACACAGCAGCGGCCACACCAGGCACAGCCCACACCTAAAACCTGGAAAGAGTGCAAGATTCTGAGTTCAAATCTCAGCACTGACACTTAATACCTGTGTGACCTTGGGTAAGTCCCTTCCTCTCTCTGGACCTAAAAGTCAAGAAAAAAGATAACATTCACCAAAGTGACCCTTCTCCATGTGGAGTGATGCAAATAAAGGGACTCAATGACCAGAGCCTTGGCCCAGAGACTTCACTACTGGGCACATACCCCAAGGGGCCACCCTAAGCAGAAAGGCGTTCTGTACGCTAACACATTTACAACAACTGCTTTTGGTCATCCCAAAGAACTAGGATAAGCCCAGCCCACGGGCTGGGGAATGGCTGAACAGCCTGTGCCACCTAAAGGTGATAGGATGTTATCGTGCTGTGAGGAACCCAAATGTGAGGAACACAGACTGGCATGGAAAGATTGAATGACATGAACAGGGCCTAGGAGACAAGATGTACCATGATTGCGACACTGTTAACAGAAAGAGCAACCACCACAGAATGTTCAGAAATGAAGGCGGCACAATTATGAAGAACGGATATGGCACCTGGGCCTTAGGTTAGGAAGACCTGAGTTCAAGTCCAGCCTCAGACTCAAGTCTAGCTGAGTGACCCTGAGCAAGTCCCTTAATCTGCCTCAATTTCCTCAACTGTAAAATGGGGCTCATAACAGCACCTACCTCCCAAAGTTGTCATGAGGCTCAAATGCGATAATATCCATAAAGTGCTTAGCAGTGTGTAGCATGTTGTAGGTATTTAAGAAATTCTTATCCCTATCCCTTCAGAAAGAACAGAGCTGTGCATGTGTGTGTGTGTGTGGTGTTGTCATTTAGTCAATTTGTGACCCCATTGGAGATATTGGAGTGGTTTGCCATTGCCTTCCCCAGCTCATTACACACACACACACACACACATACACACACACACACACACAGATGTGTGTATGCATGTATGTGTGTGTGTATTTTAGAGACAGGGTCTCCCTATCTCAGCTGACATAGAAGCTTTAACCTGCTCTGTTTTTATGACCTGGGATTGTTGACCCCTTCTTAGGGACCTAGTGCCTGTGCCCTCACCTTAGTGGGGATACCCAATCAGCTCTAGCCCTACTCTACCTAAGAACTCCCAAGCTCACGTGACCTACCAGCCTGAGCCTCCCCCAGTAGCAAGGATTACTGGCATGGACCACCATGCTCTACCAGCACATATATTTTCAGACTTTTAAAATGTATTCTTTGGTTTTACCAATTTCATTCTCTTCTTCTTTTTCTATTTATTCTTTAAGAAAGAATATTTTTGTTTGGAGGGGGGAAGGCAGAGCAATTGGGGTTAAGTGACCTACGCAAGGTCACACAGGTAGTAAGTGTGTCAAGTGTCTGAGGCTGGATTTGAACTCAGGTCCTCCTGACTCCAGGACCAGTGCTCTACTCACTGTGCCACCTAGCTGCCCTAAGAAATATTATTGATTACATGTGCTACTGGACATTCTGAAGGTACCCCAAAGTCAACATGCCCCAAACTAAACTTCTTATCTCTCCCCCAGAGATGTCTCCTCCCTCCTTCTGACCTCCCTAAGGACACCACGATCCCCCCACTCACCCAGATTCTCAACCTCAGTAGTATCACCCTTGACACCTCTTCCTGACTTCCTCCTCTCATCCCATCAATGACCTTTTCTTCACTCGGGCAGGCTCTGATCACCTCTGACCTGGACTGTTGCTATGCCTTTCCCATTGCTCTCTCTGTCTTGTCATGACTCATCCTCCACTCAGCTGCCAAGGTGATTTTCTTGGAGTCTGGGTTTGACCCCGTCACAAATCTGTTCAGTGAATTCCCATGGCTTCCTGTTACCTCCAGCATCAAAGAATCTGGTGGTGGGAAGAATGTCTGTCACTTTAATTCTTCACTCAGTCTCATGAGGGGCATCAGGGCCAGAGGCATAGAGGGGATGGTGTATCTTACCATAGGGGCACTTTTCTGTACTTTGGTTCTTGTTGGGTTTTTTTTTCAGTAAATATCCTAATATAAAAGCTAATCGCTATTAGCTGCTTACTGATGTCATATTGACATAACCATGGTTAAATAGACAGTGGCTGCTAATCACTGGTGTTGATAGTAACGAGGAGATTGAGACTGGTTCTGTTCAGTGGGCTCCATATAACGTACTTCCCTTGACGTTTAAAGGTCTTCACAACCTAGTCCTTTCCCACATTTCCAATAGTCTTAAATTCTATTTTTCTCTATGGACTTGACAATCCAGCTCCACTGATGCATCTCCATCTCCCATCTCCAGGCCTTTGCACTGGCTGTTCCTCGTGCCTGGAATGCTCTCCCTCCCAACCTCTGAGTCTTGGAATCTCTGCTTTCTTTAACACTCACTCAACTGCCATCTCTTCCAGGAAGCCTTTCCTGGTCTTCATATCTGGTAGTGGCATCCTATCAGCTGATTTTCCATCTACTTCCTTCTGTATTTATCCTCAACCTTCTGATTTATACATTCCCTACCCCCCACCCCGCCATTAGAATGTAAGCTCCTCGAGGGCAGGGATTGGTTTTGCTTTTTCTTTGTATCCTCAGCTTGTAGCACAGTACCCAGCACATTGTAAATACTCAAAAAATGCTTGTGGGTTGGTTGATTGATTAGCCTCCTGTGTGATCCTAGGCAAGTCTCCTATCATGCCTGAGGAGCAATTTGCTCACCTGTAAAATGGGAGGGTGAGACCAGATGGTCTCGAAGGTCCCTTCCAGCTACAAGTGGGCACCGGTTTTGTCAGGACCCCGAACAAATCAAACGGGAGATGGAGCATGTGGATGAGGTTGAATCCATTTGGATACTCAGGTGACTTTGCCTCTTGGCTGATCTCGAACTGGTGGCATCAAATTCCAATAGAAAAAGCTCACTGTGGGCTACAGATTGACCTTCAAGTGAACATTATCTATGTTGTGTTGTATATTTATTTTGTTACACATTTCCCAATTTCATTTTAATCTAACTGCTGCTGTCTTAGACCACACAGACAGCTAGGTGGCACAGTGAATAGAATAGAGGACTTGGGGTGAAGAAGACCTGAATTCAAATCCTGCCTCCCAACCCTTACTAGTTGGATGACCCTGGACAAGTCACTTAACTACTCAGTCTCCTCATATGTAAAACAGGGATAATAATAGCATCTACTTCACAGGATTGTTGGGAGGGAAAGCAATACAGAAATGTCAGTTAGTAGTAGTATTATTACTACTACTACTACTCCCGCTCCTCCTCCTACTTCCCTCTGTGGCCCTGCAATGCAGACTGCAACTTCTGGCTCCTGGACATGCCTCCTGCCTCTGGTCCTGTCCCTGCTAAACAAACTTTGACCTTGTAGGACTCTGCTTTCGGCCCCTGGCTTCTAGATGGGATTGTTCTGTTCTGCCAACATGACACCCATGGCCACAGGCCTTAGCTGCTCCTGCCCCTGATCCCACTCCCAAGTGGATCAGAGTGGAAAGGACATCCTGGGAACTCAGCTTAGGCCTCTGTGGGAAAATGTGTCCCAAGGTGAGCACTGTTCCCCATGCATCTCCACCTCCCATTTACAACAAACTTTGGACAGGTAAATGGTATCAAGGCGATGGTTGGGGGATGGTTTACACTGATAAGTTTCAAGAGCTCCTGTGAATATTCATGTCATCTCCGCATAGGTGATGCCCAAATCTCTCCATCAGCTCTGGTTGCTCTCCCACTCTCCAGTCATGCATTGCCTTGCCAATGCCTGCTGTCCACCCATCTCCACCTAGATAGCCCAGAGGCATCACAAAACCATCTTGTCCAAAACAAACCATGATCTTCCTTCCTAACCTGACCTTATCCAAATGTTCCTATATCATCCTTCTAGTCATCAAAGTTCATGACCTCAGAGTCATCCTTGACTCTTCCTTCTCCCTCACGTTTCTCCCCAGGCTGCCCAGTCTTACCACTTCTAATGGCACATCTCTCTCACATTTGTCCCCTTCTCTCCACTCTCATTGACACCGCAATGGCCCTGACCTTGGGGAACCACCTTGTGGTGGTCTGGTCCAAGTCACTTTGGTGATACAGGGAGGCAACAAAAACAAAACTTCCTACCTTCAAGGAATTCAACATCCCAGAGTTCTGTGTTTTTAGCACTTCACTAGATCCAAGATTTGCTTCTTAGCTGGGCCATTTATGCTCAAAAGAAAGACATGCTAGTGTATGACTCTCCTTTCTCTCATAATGCCAAGGCCAAGGACCATACTCCTCCCTCTCTTCTGCCTCTTTTCTCCCCTCCCCCCATTAAATGCCCTCCTGTGGACACCTGAGGCAAAGCCCCAATCGTCTGCCCCAGATCAGTCTCAGGTCTACTTCTCCCAATGCCTGTGGCCCACTGGAAATATAGTAACTCCAGGACAGGGACAACAAAGGTGTGAAATCCTGCAGATTGTGAGGGGAAGGAAGGTGGCCTTAATGCCTGAGAAGGAGCTCTGCATAGCCCTAACTGGTAACTACATGGCCAAATTCTCATGGGACATACTGAGCTGGGAAAGCCAGAAGGAGATGAGTTGTGTTCAAATTGTATGTTATTCTGGTCCCCCTGAGCACTCTCCACCCCCTTCTAGTCTGTACGGTAAGTTTATAAGTAGCCATTGTAAAGTAACAACAGCAGAAAATCAGGTTGCAGAGAAGAACCTGGAAGTCCCTTACAAACTGTCCCACAGATAAAAGGAGTATAATTTATCAATTGTGTTATATAGTAACCAAGATTCACATCCTGCTAATATGTGTGAAATCAACAGAGGCCATCTAGGTGCTGCTGGCAAGGCCTTTTGGTCCGATGAGATGGAAATCCCAGACCAATTCCAGACCAGCAGAATATCAAAAAGGTGCTGATAACTTTGAGATGAAGCTTGCACATTTTACCTATAACTTTGAGATGATTTCAATGTTGATAATCTAAGCCCAAGGTGGCACAGATAAGAGTTAATATGTTCCCTCAAAAAACCCTATAGAAAGGAGACCTCAGACCTCTGCCCCTGGCCCTCCCCCATCTCCATGGGGTCCATGCTGCCGACTCTAACCCATGGTCCAGTGACTGAGGCCTCTCCTGCTTCCCATCCTCTCCCTCACTGCCTTTCTTCACCATCCCATTCCCCATCCCAAGCTGCACCATCTGCCTCTGTATCTCTTTCACCCCTTGTCTCTGCCTTTATGAGCTTTTTGCCCCCATGCCCTCTGTGGTTATTAAAGTGCGATTGATGCCCTGTGTCCTGCTACCAATCATGGTCTTTCCCGGAGAGTACCAAAAGAAGTGGACGTGCCTGCCCCCATTTCATAAGTGAATTATCAGTTTGTGAGTCCTGACAAAGCCTCTGTAGAGTCCGTAACACATGATATACTGAAGTCCTTGGTACCTTACCTCCTGCTGAAGAATGTGACTAAGAAACCTGTGGGTGCCATGGAGGTATGTTACAATGGCTTTCTGCCCAACCTGACTTTCCTACCCTGTGCAGGCCTCTAACTTGGCATGGCCAGGGGATCCAAACTGACTGGGCCATTAGAGATCCCCAGTGTGAGTACAATCCAGGGCTCTAATATCTAATAACTGGCTCTCTGAGGGATGGGGGGAAAGTGTGCACCATTCAGCTTTATGTTTAATGTGCATTATTTACATTTTCTGCATCACTTTTGAAAGTCTAGACAATAAACACCACAATATACTAAACTGTGTTTTGTAGCTTATAAGTATTTGACAACATTTTTCTGCATAGACAGTTCCACCTGGCTCCAGCCATCCCTGCCCCCACCAGTTTACAGAGGAGGAAACTGAGGCACAAAGGAGAAAGGCCCTAGGCCACAATGCTGGATTTGGAGTTAAGCAACCTGTGTTCGCAGGTCAGTTCTGCAGGCCACATCTCCTCTATGGAACTTAATGTCTTCCTCTGTCAAATGAGGCCATGGTGCTGGATGAGGTCACACCTTCTGTGTGCCCTGATGTCGCGGGCTTCTCTGGTGGCACTTGATAACTGGGAGGCAGGGAGGGAGGGAAGGGGGAGAAAGCAAGAAAGGACTGGCTGTATGTGTGTTCCTGGAAGGGACAGCAGGAAGCCTCTTGAAATATGGCCTGGAGAATTGCAGTGCACAACATTGGCCAGCAGGTGGAAGCAGAGTGCTAAGTGGCCAAACGCAGGCTACCGTATAGACAGACATACAAGCACACCAGGAGCACCTACATCCCCTCCTGCCCATTTGCAAAAGGAAGCCTGTGGGGACCCTGGTCCTTCCTCCCTTACATCCTCTGGGCTCAACACACAGTACCAACTGTACAGAGAGAACCTAAAATCTTGGCAAGAGTGCTGTGTTTAGAGTCACAGGACCCAAATTCAAATCTGGGCTCTGCTACTTACTATCTAGGTGACCTTGTAATTAACTGTGCTTTTCTGAAGCTAACTGGGGCTCTGTGCCCTTTCTCAGTCCCCAGGCCTTGTGTGGCTTTGCACAGGTTCCTTCACTTGGGCCCTCTCTCTTCTCCTGGCCCTACACTCTGCTAGTCTGTGTTACCCTGGAGCAGTCACTACAACTCTCTGGGCCTCTCATCTAGAAAATGAGGGGGTTGGACCAGAGGGCCTCCAAGGTCCCTTACAACCCAAGGATTATATTACCAGAATCGAGTTGGGGTGGTATAGCCAGGCTCACAGACTCATGGCAAATCAATAAAGGTTTGGAGCCATGGGGTCCTGACTCCTGAGCTAGGACTCTACCCCTAGGATACCCAAGCTCCTTCCATTGCTCTTCTCAGGCATTTGCTCCAAGTGGAGGCCTTAGCCTCAGAAGGTTTCTCACTTCCCCTCAACTTACTTTATATTTACTAACCTGTTCTCTCCCCTCAAGAGAATATAAAGTCCTTGAGGGCAAACACTCTTGTTTGTTTTGGTTTTTTGGTTTTGTCTCATAACTCCCAGAGCCTCATGAATTGAATTAAATAGTGAATAAGGGCAGAGGACCCACAACTCAGGTTAAGCCTGGTAGGGCTCCCCCTCACCCATATGATAGCCTAAGAGAGCCTCTGTGGCCGTTCCTGGGGCCCTCACCTTGAAAGCACCAGTGTTTCCAATGAAGGGAACAGGAGCAGCTGTCGGGAGCTGTCTAGAGCTGAAGCTCTTGCAGAGCTGGTGGGCAGCCTGATAAGTGAGAAGCAGGCTGCTTCTGGAGACAGAGGACTTGGGATCAAGTCTTGGAGAGCAAATCAGAATTCCTGTTCACTGCCCACTTCTCCCCAGGCCTCCCCACCCTCCCTCTGTCTGCCATACTTTGTCCAGGCCTTGGCCCCCAACCCTTCCATCCTTCATTGCTAACCCAGGTCCTTGACTCTACTCTAGCTACACTCTTCTCCCTCCCCTGGACCTCAGCCCTGATCCAGATATACCTTCCTCTCTCCACTTACCACCCCCCATCCTGAACCCTTGATGAATCAATTCAACTTGACACTATCCTCCACTCTTCAAACCCTTGCTCCCCTTGGCCTATCACCAATCAGGCCTTGCCAAACCCCAACCCTGAATTACTCTTCCCCCACCCCCACATGCTGCTGAATGGAGCTGGGGAAAATCTCAAAATCATGCTGCCTGATTCCACTATCGATGGATGGAACCCAATCCCAACTGGGCCATCATTACCACGTGGCCATCCTTCCACTCCTACCTAGTGGATTCCCTGTCCTCCTCACCCCAGCAACAATGCCTGACCTTTTCTTCTCTCCTCAGGCCCCCACACCACTCCCTAGCTGCCCTTATCCTCTGTGCTGACAACTTTGCCTCCTTTGCTTTTTTACCAGTAGCATCCAGAGACAGGAGGACAGCTCCAGGGCTGGGAATTTCATCTTGCACAGGGGGCATCATAGGAGCATCCACTGAGAGCTGGAAGGGACTTGAGAGGTTGTGGGGGCTGACTCCTGGTTTTATAAATGAGGAAACTAAAGCCTAGTGAGACTAAGTGACTTTCCAAGATCTCCCAGGCAGTGAGTGGGTGGGCCAGGATGTGAACCTAGGCCCTTGACCCCAAATCTGGCACCTTGTCCACTGTACCACACTGCTACACACACTGCCATCCTGTGACTGTGAAAGACTGGAGAACCATGGAGACATCCCCTCGTCCTTGCCTTGCCTGTGAAACCTGACAAGCAACGAGAGGACCAAGCTATGGGGCTAAGAGAGCCATGAGGAATGGTAGGAGGCCAGAGAGAGAGGACAGGAAACAAGGAAGGAAACAAGGATTTATATGGCACTTACTATGTACCAGGCAGTGTGCTAGGTGCTTCACAAATATTATCTCATTAGATCCTCACCAGGTAGGGAGGTGTTGTTATTTACAAACAGAAGTTAAGTGACTTGCCCAGAGTCTCACAGCTAGTAACTGTCTGAGGCCAGATGTGAACTCAGATCTTCCTGACTCTAGGCCCAGCATTGGTGTGGAAGCCATCCTGAGCCCCTAATGTATTCATCCGACAGGAGATCAAGACAAAAGTCTCTCTTTTTATTCTCCCCTCCTGCTTTTGAATAAACTGAGGTGTACACGTGCAAATGGCAATACTGGCTCCATTTAGAGAATGGAGAATACTGGGCAAGCATCTTCCAAGTTTCCTGGGTTGGGGCTGAGCCAAAAGAAGAGACAACATTTAACCAAGTGTCCTTTTACAAATTGGAATGATGCAAATAAAGTGATGAAAATGTCCATACCCTTTGACCCAGAAATTCCACTGCTAGCATATACTCCAAGGAGGTCACTGATAAGAAGAAAGGATCCATATATCCAAAATATTTATAGAAGCACTTTTCTGTAGTAGCAAAGAGCTAGAAAAAAAACAAAAAGTAGATACCCGTTGCCTGGGGAATAGATATACAAAATGTGACACATGAATGTGATAGAATGTTGCTTTTTTGTAATTAATGATGAAAGTGATGAATACAGAGAAGCATGGAAAGATCTACGTGAACTGATGAAGGGACAAGAAAACAACATACACAATGAGTACGAGAAGGTAGACACATAGAACAACCACAAAGAAATTGAGAGAGTTGCAAAATTACAAAGAACAAACATAGCCCCAGGGAAGAGATGTGAGAAGTCCATATCACTCCTGTGCAGAGCAGGGCTACATATAGAGTCTTTTGTTTAGCTCTTAAAGCTCTTCATAACCTGCCCCCTTCCTACTTTTCCAGTCTCCTGGCAATCTCTTCCTCTATATACACCATGCACTTAGGGAACGCAAGCCTCTGCTGTTCCTCTCACAAAACATTCCATCTCCCATCTTCATGTCTTTGAACTGGCTGATCTCTGTGCCCGGAAGGCTCTCCCTCCCAATCTCTGATTCTCAGCATCTCAGTTCAAGTGTCATCTCCTTCAGGGGACCTTTTCTGTTCCTCTTATCTGGTAGTGGCATCCCTCTCATGTGACATGTTATCTACTTCCATCTGTATTAATCTTGGATATTATGATTTGGACATATTTTCTCCCTCATTTGGAATATAAATTGCTTTGCTTTTTCTTTATATACCCAGCTTTAACCACAGTGCCTGACACATTATAAATGCCTTAAAAATGCTTATAGATTGACTGATTGGCTTCCTATGTGACCCTGGGCAAACATCTTCTCATCCTTGGGGATCAGTTTGGACATCCGTAAGATGAGGAGAGTTGAACTAGATGCTCCCTAAGGTTCCATACAGCTCAAAATCCAAGCCAAAAGTGGTCAGTGGCTCCAACCAGACCCTGAGCAAATCAAATGAGCTATGTGGCATGCAGATGAGGTCCAATCTATTGGGATACCCACTGTGACAAGCTCTTGGATGACCTTATACTACACTTGCCTTTTCCAAGACAGGTGAAGACAACTAACAAACACCCTTTGGGCAAATTAATCAGCATCAAGTTTGTGGTTGGGAGATAGTTTACACTGATCTATTTCATGGCTCATGTCAACAGTCTTGAGAAATCTAAAGTTTTGGAGAGGGCAAAGCTAAGATAGGAAAGTAGCAGGAAGTATAGAGAGCTTCCCCCCTAAAACTCCTCCAAAGAGATATAGAAAATAGGTGATGGGTAAATTCAAGAAGAAAAATCATAGAGAGTCATTTTTCCAGGAAAGGTCAACACAAGGAGACAGACAGAGAGGTCTGTGGACATTAAGAATGGGGTCTGACCAAAAATACACTATAGGGAGCACTCCAGGACAGGGAGACTTGGTGCACCAGGGCAAGAAAGGGTCCCAGATCCAGCACAAAGGAGCCTAAACTTTCATAGGGTGCAAAAAAAGATGCCAACTGGCAGATAGTCTGCTCACTACCCAGTTTCAGCCCACAGATCCAGGGTGGATTAAGAAGGAGACCTATACCCTGGATTGGTATTCTGGGGTAAGAAACGATCACAGGCCCTAGGCTATGTAATGAGAAGAGCAAGTTCAGAAACAAGCAGTAGCTATGTGGCTCAGATCCTCTCACCCCTAAGAACAGAGCAAGGTCTCAGTTCCGGCTTCTAGCCAAGTCTGAAGCCTGTAGAGGAATAACCAGGGCAGGAATTCTAGACCAAGGGGGAGTCTAAAGTCCTTTCACTCTGAACCAGCAGAGTTTCCCAGCTGGCTGATAGGGGTTGAGTCTAGCAGCACTCCCAAATCCATATCAAGAACTTGGAAAGCTCAAACCAGAAGGGGATCGGTTAAGACTTCCCAGATCAGACTGCTTTGGGAGCACTGAAAGCTTGCAGGTCCCCAGCCTAAGCTGTCCCTGAGATCCTAGAATAACACAATACTCAACAACTCAAGAAAACAGAATGAAGACTAGACCAGAAAAGTACACAGAGCCCAGCCCCAACTTCAAGTCCAAAGTCAGGAAGCAGGCTGCTATTATGGAGATAGGGATACTCAAGACACAAACCTAGAAAAAGAGAATGGCTTCAAAACATCTACAAGCAAAGCCTCAAAGAAAAACACAGCTTGAGTGCAAATTCAACTGGAATTCCTGGAAAAAATGAAACAAGGTTTAAAAAGAGAGAGAGAAAGAGATTAAAACTTTTTAAATGAAATGAGAGCACTGCAAGAAAAAAAATGGCAAAGAAATTAGAGCCATAGAAGAAAGAATTGGAAAAAGAAAGTAACAGCTTGGCCCAAGAGGTACATAACCTTCACTAAGCAATAAACTACCCAAAGTTTAGACTGGACCAAATAGAAGCCAATGAGACAACAAGAAATGTTAAAATAAAGTCAAATGGCTGAAAAAAATAGAAAAAAAATAAGGCATATCATAGCAAAAAAAAAAAAACTGACCAGAAAACATCAAGGAGAAACCACTGAAGAATCACTGGACTATCTGAAAACAATGACCCAAAAAACCCGGACATAAAATTTCAAGAAATCTTAGAAAACAAAAAAACCTACCCAGGTATCTTTGAGCTAGAGGGCAAAGTAGAAATAGAATCCACTGGTCACCTCCTGAAAGAAACCTCAAAATGAAAACTCCCAGGAACACTATAGCCAAAATCCAAAGCTTCCAGGTCAAAGAAGAAATATTGAGAGCAGCCAGAAAGAAAGAATTCAAGTGCCAAGGAGCCAGTCAGGATCACAAACAATTTAGCAGCCACTACTATGAATGAATGGAGAGCTTAGATTACAATATTCTAGACCAGGACTGTCCAAAACACGTGCTGTGCACCCCCATGCGGCTCGCCTGTGTCCACCACAAGCACATAAATCAACACAAATGCTTTAAAGCATTTATGTCAATTTCCACACCCGTAGTAAACACAAGCGGGCTGCATAAAATCGCACTGCGGGCCACATGCGGCCGGCAGGCAGCACTTTGGACAGCCCTGTTCTAGACAGCAAAGGATGGAGACTTACAGCCAAGAATGACTTACCCAGGGGGGAAAATGGACCTTTAATGAAATATTGAACTTTCAAGCATTCCTGATGAAAAGACCAGAGATTCAGAGAAACTCTGAAGTTCAAACACAGGAGTGAATGGAATAATCAAGATAATAAGAATGTAAAAAATGAAGTGATCTTAAGCGATTAAACGAGGATAAATGACTTCTATTCAGATAGGAGATGGTATTTTCGTCCCCTCTGAGCCCTATCATCAGGGTCCCAAAAGACCTGGGACTGTGCTATTAGGTCTTGATCTTAAAAGAAGAATGGAAAGAGAGGTGAAGAGGAGGGACATGCTGCCAGGGAAGGGAGAGGAAGGTTAGGAGAGATCACCTCATATGATCAGGGTGTGCAAGGAGGTCTATACCTACAAGGAGGAAGTGGGGGGGGGGACTAACACTTGAATCTCACTCTCATCTAATCTGGCCAAAGGAGAAAATAATACTCACACATAGTGGGTACAGAAATACGATTCACTTAAGAAGGAAATAAGAAGAGGAGAAGAGGGAATTAGAGGGAAGCCAGATTAAGGAAGGGATTAGTCCTAAGCAACACAAACTCTAACCACAGATGTACCAAAAGATTTACAACTCCTTTTGAGGTGACAAAGAATGGAATCTCATAGAGGATATCTACCTCTAAGTTAATGATCTCATGATAATTGGGAGGCAGGGAGGGAGGCAGGGAGAGAAGGAAGAAAAGAGAGAGGGAAGGAGACAGAGAAGAAAGGATGGAGGTAGAGAGAGAAAGAGAGAGAGAGAGGGAGGGAGGGAAAGAAGAAGGGAGAGAGACAGAGGGGGACTGGCTGTC